>NC_136269.1:24059568-24282365 GCF_964187855.1 Myxine glutinosa
TGTCCTGTATGTTTTCGGGTTGTCGGTCCGTCCGTCTGGGCTAAACCTATTTTTTCTCAGCAATCACATGTCCGATTGAGATAAAACTTTCAGGGTAGGAGTGACACCTGTGCAGAATGTTTTTTATGATAATTGTGACGTCATAGGGCATGTGGTATGGCAGCCATCTTAGATTAAACGCAAATAATTTTTAAAATATTTCCCAGAAACTGCCGAATGCAAAAATTTGAAACTTGGAACATTGTCAAGTACTCCCAATGGGGAACAAAAGCATGATAATGGTGACATCATAGGTGAAGTGGTATACCAGTCAAAAATGTTTTAATCGAATTCCTTAACCTAAATATCTGAAATTGAATGCACAGGATATATGACCCATTTGTATTTAAATTTGAAATTTATGACATCATAGGTCACATGGTTTGGCAGCCATATTGGATTTAACCTAAAACCTTAAAAACATCTTCTCCCAAACCACCAAATCGATTGACTCAAAACTTTACGTGTGTCATTGACTAGGCATGGCGATTAAAAGATGACCACGAAATGTCATTGGTCACATGGTGTGGTAGCCATATTGGATTTAAGGAAAATATTAAATAATTATATCTCTGAAACCGCTTACCCTATCGATGCTAAATTTTACAAATATCATCTAACACCATTGTTGCATATAGTTTGAAAATTATGTCGTAGGTCATCTGGTTTGCAAGCCATCTGGGATAGAAAAACGAAGCTTATCCGATCAACACGAAACTTCACAAACGTGATCCCCAACACATACATATGCAGAGTATACATTTTAAGGTCATATGTCACGTGGTGTGGCAGCCATTTTAGCTTGAAAGCCAATATTTAAAAAAATCCCTTCTCTGAAACCGCTTCACCAATCGATGTGAAACCTGTCATGGCTGGTAAAAATGTGATACTTGAAAACAGCTAAAGGGATTTGCATCAAACTTGTTTGTTTTTAGGACAGTGAACGAGGGCATCTACCAATTGCGGAGGCATATTGTCGCCGTATATCAGATGTCCACCGGCACACCAACTTTCACCTCTCTTCAACATCTGGAAGGTAACGAACATTAATATCAGTCAGTCAGTCAGTGAGTCCTTAGAACGAGCTTTATATTTTTATTTATTTATTCGTATACAGCCTGTCCTTGCTTGTTGCATCATTTTCTTGAAGCATGGCTGAGCAGCTGATGCAATGCCCCTTTACCAGTTAGCTGGTACTCATTTTGCCAACCTCGGAAGAATGAGAGGCTGAGTCGACTCACCTTGTGTGAATTCAATGGCACGAGAGGGGTTTGAACTCAAGACCCTAGGATCTTAAGCCAGCCACCTTAAACATGAAGCCACCACCAGGCTTCCTGTTATAAGTCAAGTGTACAAGTTTATCTGCCTTCCCTCATTCAAAATCTTATAAATTGGTATGCTCCAGTGAAAGATCAAACCTTACCCTTTTGATAACATGCTTATAACGAGTAAAAAGTAAGATTAATGATTTCCTTGAACACATTTAAAGAAGCAGCTATTTTTTTTCTGGCCTTCCAGAGTCATCTAAATTTGTTTACTATATTCAGGAAATATAACACACAAAGGGCTGTGTACCTTTGGACTGTAATTCAACATTTAAAAAAAAAGAGTATTTTCTTAATGCAGTTGCACCATCACTGGATTTGTTCAATGGACTGAGTGAGCTCTTGCGTTGTAGTCCAATCATTGCAGACTTCAATTGGAGAGTTCATTGAACGCCTTAGCCACAGTCTTGAGAAACAAGGACATGAGCTGGGTCTGTGAGCAGCAAATTTGATTGGTAGTGATGATGTAAAAAAAAGGCGTAATATTTTATTTAAGCTGCTAAATGGGGGGGGGGGGGGGGGGTTGAAAGTCCAACAGGTGATTTGTGTTCTCCAGTGTTCAAAAGTATATAATTCAATTTAAATAAAATCAAGATTTAAAAAATTTTGTGGAAAAAAAAAGTTTAAAAAAAATTGGGAAGTTTACCGCCATTGACGTCGCATCTTTTACACCACATTATTTTAACACGTTAAATTTGTTATTCGTGCCTGCTGTATGTGTTCCTTGTGACGTCCTTAAAAACAGTAATCTTCTTGTTTGAAATGCTTTTCAATTTTTGTTTGACTGTCAGACAGACAGAGCAAAAGATTTATCTCACTCCTCTCTGCACATGTGCGAACATCCACCTCTGGGATGTAAACCACAATTGTAAACTACCCAATGCATTGCACTATCCAGGAAGCTGCATCAGCCCCCCTCCCCCACCCCCCATGCATGGCAGATGAATGTTCGCCACACAGGTAAATATTCCTAGACATGCTTTACGTACACGGCCTGCATTTCGCCCCCAACCAAGCATCTGCCAGAATGGAGGCTTAGATTTCCGTTCTCATCAGTCTGTCCGTCCCTCTGTTCATCTGGAGCCTTTGCTTGAAAATGATCTGGATGCATTTATTTCATATTCACTATGTGTAGGTATGCAATACCACTTGGATATGAGGCACGCCAAATTACTTTGGGATCGGAGTCAATTTGGAATTTGTGCGTTTTAAATTTTTTTTACGATGGAGAATAATAGTACAGGATTGTATGTTTTCAGGAACCATTATTTATTTATATACACTGTACCATCTGCACTACTGACGTACCACCTTCAATCTATTTATTTATGTACACTTTATTATCTCCACTGTCAACATGCAACTTTGAATTATTTGTGTACACACAAGAACACACAAGGAACTCTGGTGCAGGAGGAGGCCATTTGGCCCATCATGCATGTGTTACATCAACCCCAGCATCGTCACCCCTCCACCCGAGCAACCTACCAAGTACACAAGACAATATCCCAATATCTCTGTAGTTCCAATGCATCCAGATACCTATATAAATCCCATTTAAAGCTACCCATCCCCTCTGTTGCCACTACCTTTCCAGGGAAACCATTCCATGCATCAAACAGTCTCCGACTGAAATACCCCTGCCCTAACTCTCATCTTCTTTACCCTACAGCTATATGGCCCCTGGTCCTAACACTGTCCACTCTACTGTAAAGCTGCACTGCACCTATTTTGTCCACACCCTTCATTATCTTAAACATCTCGATCAGATTCCCCCGTAATCGCCTCCTTTCCAATGTATAAAGTCCTGCTTCCTCCAAACGTTCCTCATCGATTAGTCTTGCTAACCCAGGATCAATCTAGAAGCTTGACGCTGAACCCGCTTTATGGCAGCTATGCCCTTCCTCAGATGTGGTGACTAAAACTGCACACAATATTCCCGATGGGGCCTCACTAAATTCCTATACAGTGGTTAAAACCACCTTTTTGGATTTATCATTTACCCCCCTGAGAATACATACACCCTAAAACGCTGTTTGCTTTAACTATAGCTACCCGGCACGATGCCGTATCTATTACCGCCGCCAGAACCTTCTCCTGTGTGACATGCTCCAAAATTGCTCCTTCATCAGGTAATCTCTATTTTCATTATTTCTACCTGTCCCCACCCTAAATTACCCTCAACTAAATAAATGAAATAAATTAATTATACTTAATTATTAATCAATTAATTAAATTAATTAATTAAATACTAAATTAATTAGCACCCTAAATTTCTTTGTTAAACTGCATCTGCCAGTCTTGTGCCCAAATTTTGAAAATATCTGGATTTTCCTGAATCTGATCATTACCCCCCTCTCCTCCACCTCCTCTCCCACCATCTGATATCCACCTTACCTCCAAGCTTTGTCAGCTGCAAATTTAGAAAGCTGTTAGGCCACTATGCAAATCATCGATGTACATTTTGAAAAAGAATGGTCCCAATTGTGATCCAACTTCCTACATCTTCCCTACCAGACATCCTCGCACGCAATCACTCTTGGCATCCTATCACGAAGCCAGTTTCCAATCCAGAGAAGCTACTTGACCAGCCACTCCACAAGCCCTCACCTTGGGTAACAACCTCCTTTGTGATACCTTATCAAATGCCTTCTGGAAGTCAAGATGCATTACGTCCACTACACTTCCCTCATCCACCCA
The DNA here is from genome assembly GCF_964187855.1 of Myxine glutinosa. NCBI lineage: Eukaryota > Metazoa > Chordata > Myxini > Myxiniformes > Myxinidae > Myxine > Myxine glutinosa. The sequence goes on from NC_136269.1 coordinate 24,063,633, forward strand.
ATCAGAAACTGCTTCACAGAACTCTAATAAATTCGTTAAACATGATCTCCCTTCCATGCTGACAGCCTTTAATTAGTTCGAAGTTATTTAAATGTTTCCCTATTCGTTCCATAATTAATGTCTCCAGCACTTTCCCCACCACTGAAGTCAAGCTAACAGGTGTACATTTCCCAATTCCTCTCTGGATCCTTTCCTAAATAACGGTGCTACTCTTGCTTCTCTCCAATCTTTCAGTACCTGTCCTGACTCCAACAATCTGTTGAAGATATCCACGAACACCACGCTTACCTGCTCTGCAATACTCTTGGAGACACAATATCTGGTCCTGGAGCGATTTATCATCCCAAAATTTTTGTCGCTGCTTTCTCACTTCCTCCACTCTGACTCAAATCTCTTCTAAATGCCCTTCCTCTCCTCTCTTCTCTGCTATTGGAAGTTCCCCTGACTGTTCCCGTGTAAAAGTAAAAATTATATTCAATAAATAAAGTTATATTTAATAAACTCAAAGATTGCCCTCCTTAAATATAGCAACCTCACACCACGATCCCGAACTTCACATTCAGCAGCAGAGTTGCGCTTCCTATGTTGTGTTCGCTTGTCCCCAGATGCTCTCCGATGTCCACCTCCTCCACCATATTGGGATCGTTGCTCCAAACGAGTGTACTGTATTTATATCATCTTTACCATCTCAACTACTGGCACGTAATTTTGAATTATTTATTTATTTTTATACACTTTACCCTCGGTGCTGCATGGCACGCCACCTTGAGTTACATATTTATTTATTTATATGCAGTCTACCATCTCGACTACCAACACAGAACTTTGAATAATCTGTTAATTTTAATGCACTTTACCATCACCGCTATCTGCATACCGCCATTAATTATTTATTTATTTTAACTTTTCCATCTCCACTACCAACCAACACACAACAATGAATTATTTGCTTATATACACATTACCATCCTTACTACCTACATGCCACCTTGAATTATTTTTATGTATACTTTACCATCTGCACTGCATATTTATTTATTTACATGTAAAATCTACACATCCCATCTTCAAGGTGTGATTGGGGTCTGTGTCCTACATGATGACTTGTTCTTTTGTGAGTGAGGTTTTTATTGGTTGAGTGTTTAATATCTCAATCCAAGTGATTGAAAGTTGAAACATCTTTTCAAGCCTAAATTGTGAATTTGATCAGGAATTAGAGGCAGAATATATCTGCTGCTTTTCCTTGGCCATAACATTGGCTTGACCCACATAAATGTTTCACAATTGAGGTGCAAAATTCTGCGACTTGACTCGGACTAGATGTCATTGACCTGAGACTCGGTCTGGGGCCTTGCGATTTGAGTTTATAATGACTTTACGGAAAATAAAAGGTACTGTAAATAAGGCAGTTGACTTGGATTATTTCAACTCTGTCAATAATTGTAAATTATATAACGATAAAAAATTTAAAAAGGAAAACATAAAAGGTACGGAATCTTGAAATACAACAATTGATGTTAATAAGTTATGTTTAACTTTAACGTACGTAATAAATATACAAGTAAATTATTAAAATCTCCTTTCCCGTTACACATTGAATGCTTTGTTTCTCCATGTAAACAATTTAAACATAACCTGAGGTTACTGACTAGTCTCATGTACGTACATATGTTCAAGTATGATTAACTGGATATGAGAAGTAAATTTGACATGAATTTAATTTTTGCTGAGAACAATACAAAAAATGTGCACTGTATGAAGTTGACAAATAAAAACTTGAGTTAAACAGCTTTTCAGAACATACATCGCAATAAACTAGCAACGGTACCCGCCCTACGAAGCCTGGTGTTGGCTTTGCGGTTAGGGTGCCGGCTTGGGATCCTGGGTTCGAATCCCGGTCGATCGCTGAATTAACACCAGGGGGGTTGACTCAGCCTGTCATCCTTCCGAGGTCGGCAAATTGAGTACCATTTCACTGGTAATTCCCTGTGTGTCGCAAGAGGCGACTAACAGGGTTGGCGGCAGGAAGGGCATCCGGCCATAAAACATTGCCTCGAAAAGGGGACCACGGTGCCCAAAAAAGGCCAACCCCTGCTATGCGGGGAAAAATGGCCTCTAAAGGTGGTTGATTGGTACCCGCCCTAGGGGCGGGGCTTCAGTTGGGAGGCCCAAATGAAAAGGCAAAATATCAGAAATTGAAGGCTTTTTTAATTTTAAACGATTTATGTAAACATCCGTTAAATCATATCACACAGAAATCATCAAAATCTAAACAGTATTTGTAGAATTTCAATAAAAGCCACATCACTGTTCATGTTGGTAAATATTATTCCATCATGTTTGGAAAAATTGGAAAAAATTTGGAAAAACAATATAGCCTATTTTACTCCAGGGGGTCCCAGGATTACCCACCCAAAATTTCGTTGCGATCGGTTCAGCCGTTTTTGCGGTACCCGGGAACAGACGGACAGACATTTGGTGAATTATAGTAAGATGAAGCTGTTTGTCTTAATTTCTTGCTGTCTTGTACTCCAACTATGTTTACAAGTAAATGTGGTACTTGACACAAGTTTAAGTAATACTACGGTGACTTGACACTTGGCCCAAGTGACGCATCGACATATCTGAGGATCAGATCACACAATGTCCTTGTGATTGCGAAATCAATCTGGCATTGCCTTTCAATTTTGTCAGATGAAGATTGCTAGGCATTGATATGCTTACACGTGCACCACTTAAATGAACATACCGTAGATTCCAGCACGCACTGCTTTAAGAAGTAGAAATTCCAGAAATGAAAACCTGCAAGACGACTCGAGCAGCCCTGACATCGTTGGTGGATGAATGCAGGTGTTTGTTGTCATTTTGATGATGACGCTCGTGCTCATTTTTAACGTGTCCAAATAATGCTCCTCTCTCCCATTCACACAAGTACATTTGCCTATGTAGTAGCCTGTACATCACAACAAATGAACGAGGAGGGTTACCACTTCCGTACACACGTTTCTGTATAGTTGAGGTCCGGTGCCATTAATTTGTGCTTTTGGTGAGGTGTTTGCATCTCTTAAATCAGAAAAATAAAGCCAATTCTGAAAGAGCAAATGTAGTGCAATCACGTGATGCGAATAAGCATTTATCACATTCACATATTTACATCAATTGAACAGCAACAGTTTTATAAATGTAACAACAAAATGCTTTATTTTGGTAAGGAAACTTTTGATACGTGACGGGTTAGCTTGTTCGTGATCCCTATCCGAACACTGGCATGTAATGCTGCCAACTCAGGTTCTAATCCCTTTGTCCATCATCTCAAGGCGGTGCATGACGTCATCTCTGGGCGTCGAAGGGGGGCCGGTGATGACGCACGCTGAAAGAGAGTACTCAGTGTTCACTCCATTTGTTTTCTCTCTTTCTTTCTTTCTTTCTTCTTTGTTTATTTGGGTGATATCTTAGCCATCCTTTCAGCAAGGAAGCTGAAATTTGGACATGGCGTTCACCGTGATTTGGCTGTAAAGGGTATTTTTGATTTATTTATTAATGAATTCATCGATTAACTATTTAATTTTTTGATTAATTACTTGGTTTTTTTTTCTTCAAAAAGTTACAGATTTGGATGAAGCAGTGGTGGTTTAGGTATGCTATTAGCCAATTGATGAAGGAATTTATTATTTTACGATTATTATTTATTTATTTTAATTATTAATAATATATTTATTTTCTTTCGCATCTGGACAATATCTCAGGCACCTTTTGACCTAGGAAGCTGATATTTGGACATGACAGTGACCAAGTGATTTGGCTATAAGTAGTATTTTTGATTTCTTTATTAATCGATTATTTAATTTTTTGGATTAATTAATTATTTTTCGAAAAGTTACAGATTTGGATGAAGCAGTGGTGGTTTAGGTATGCTATTAGCCAATTGATGAAGGAATTTATTATTTCACGATTATTGTTTATTTATTTTAATTATTAATAATAATAATAATAATAATTCATTTATTTTGTATAGCGCTTTTCAAGAAGCCCAAAGGCACTTTGACAGAGTGGAAAACATAATGCATAACAATACATGAAAACAACAATTGCAAAAAGACAATAATCAATAGGGAAATATTTAAAGCAAAAGGAGGGAGAAGGAGAAGAGATAGTCAGGGGTTAAATGCTGTGGGTTGAATGTTGAATGCAGTGTTGAACAGGTGGGTCTTTAGTGATGTTTTGAATGTGGTGAGTGAGGAGGAGTCTCTGATGGTGTGAGGTAGTGAGTTCCAGAGGGTGGGAGCAGCGATGGAGAAGGCCCTGTCCCCCCAGGATCGGAATTTGGTCCGGATGGAGGGGGTCAGGAGGTTGGTACCAGCAGAGCGGAGGTTGCGGGTGGGAGTGTGTCTGGAGAGGAGGTCAGCCAGGTAGGATGGGGCCAGGTTATGGAGGGCTTTGTATGTCAAGAGGAGGATTTTGTACTGGATTCTCTGCGGGATGGGGAGCCAGTGAAGCTTGTAAAGGACGGGGGTGATGTGATCACGGGTCCGGGAATGGGTGAGTAGACGGGCAGCAGAGTTCTGAATGTATTGGAGTTTATTGGTGATTTTTGAGGGTGAACCATAGAGGAGGCTATTGCAGTAGTCCAGACGGGAGGTGATGAAGGCGTGGATGAGGGTTTCTGCAGCCGTGGAGGAGAGGGATGAGCGGAGACGGGCAATGTTTTTCAGGTGAAAGAAGGCTGACTTTGTGATCTGTTTAGTGTATTTGTCGAAGGAGAGGGTTTGGTCAAAGATGACGCCAAGATTCCGGATGTGAGGGGAGGTGGATACTGGGATACCGTCGATGTTGAGGGCAAAGTTATGGGTGGATTTTGTGAGCGTTTTTGGGCCAATGATGATTATTTCAGATTTATCACAGTTAAGCTTGAGGAAGTTGATTTGAAGCCAGGATTTTATTTCAGTGATGCAGTTTGTCAGGATAGAGTGGGTGTCGGTGGAGACGGACTTGGTGGAGATGAAACTCTGGATGTCATCGGCGAAGCAGTGGAATTGGAGACCATGACGGCGGATTAAGTGACCGAGGGGGGACAGGTAAAGGATGAAGAGGAGGGGGCCAAGAACTGAACCTTGGGGGACACCTTGGGGGAGGGGAGCAGTGGGGGATTTGCAGTTATTGATGGAGATGAACTGGCGTCTGTCAGAGAGGTATGATTTAATCCAAGAGAGGGCAGTGCCGGTAACGTTAAAGGTGGATTCAAGTCGGGTGAGGAGGATGGTGTGATCGGTGGTGTCAAAGGCAGCGCTGAGGTCGAGGAGGACGAGAATGTTGAGGTTGCCAGCGTCAGAGGAGAGGAGAAGGTCGTTGGTGATTTTGAGGAGAGCAGTTTCAGTACTGTGGCTGGAGCGGAATCCGGATTGGAATGTTTCATACAGGTTATTGGCAGAGAGGTGATGTTTGAGTTGAGTGGCTACAGCGCGTTCCAAAACTTTTGACAGAAAGGGTAGGTTGGAGATGGGTCTGAAGTTGTTTAGGGTGTCAGGGTTTAGACCAGGTTTTTTTAGAATGGGGGTAACAGCAGCAATTTTGAGGGAAGGTGGGACGATGCCTGTAGACAGGGAGGAGTTTATTGTTGCAATGATAAGTGGAGAGAGAGCAGGGAAGGAGGCCTTGACAAAGTTGGAGGGGATGGGGTCAAGAGTGCAGGTGGCAGTTTTCATTCCTATGAGGAGTTCAGAGAGGTCAGTAGGGGAGATTGGGGAGAACCGAGACAGGGGATGGCAGGACAAGGGGGGGCAGGAGGTTGGAGGGGGAGCGGGTGCGGCGGTGGTCAAGCTGTTGTAGATGTTGTCAATTTTGCGTTGGAAGAAAGAGAGGAAGGAGATGCAGTTGTCTACTGTGAATGACTGGGTGGTGGTGTTCAGGGGGCGGAGGAGTTTGTTTATTGTCGAGAAGAGTGCTTTTGGGTTTCCGGAGCCAGAGTGGATAATTTGAGAGTAGTAGGCGGAGCGGGCGCGGGAGAGGGCATCTTTGTAGTGTTGTAGGTGGTCCTTGTAGGCTTGGGAGTGAACTGTGAGACCTGTTTTATTGGAGGCAAAAAAGTATATTAATAAATAAAATATATATTAATATATTAATAAAAATTTATTATATATTAAATTAATAATAATTTAATTAATTAATTAATAATTAATAATAATAATTAATTAATAATAATAATTAATAATATATTAATAATATATTTATTTTCTTTTGCATCTGGACAATGTTTCAGGCACCTTTTGAGCTAGGAAGCTGATATTTGGACACGACAGTGACCAAGTGATTTGGCTATAAATAGTATTTTTGATTTATTAATTAATCGATTATTTAATTTTTTCGATTCATTTATTATTTTTCAAAAAGTTACAGATTTTGGATGAAGCAGTGGTGGTTTAGGTATGCTATTAGCCAATTGATTAATGGATTTATTATTTTACGATTATTATTTATTTATTGTAGTTATTAATAAGAAAAATTTCTTTCGCATCTGGACAATATTTCAGGCACCTTTTGAGCTAGGAAGCTGATATTTGGACATGACAGTGACCAAGTACAGGGACCAAGTGACCAAGTATTTGAGTAGGTTATTTAATTATTTATTAATCGATTAATGATTTAATTTTTTCGATTAATTACTTAATTATTTTACAAAAAGTTAGATTTGGATGAAGCAGTGGTGGTTTGGGTATGCTATTAGCAAGTTGATTGAGGAATTTATTATTTTACGATTATTATTTATTTATTTTAATTATGCAATTAATCAATTATTGTACACTGCTCCCTCCAAATTCCATCTCTACGTGCTGCAAGGCGGTATCACTGGGTGCCGAAGGAGCCCCGGTAGTACCGTGCACTGGAGGATATGTTATTTATTTATTTGGCATGGGGGCGGTGTTCTTTGAATGTAGCTTTACTTGTTTGAATTATTTTTCCGACTTTCATTTATATGCAGAGATAAGTTTTCCAAATATATTTCAGGTTATTACTTCAGTTTATAGGTGGGCTGAGGGCACCGAATGCACACCAGATGGACATAAGTTATCATTAATTTGCTTTAGTATTTTGTATTATAGTTAATATACCTGATAAATGTAGGTATTTAAGAAATTATTTATTATTTATTACCGAATGCGAATTAGTTTAAGACATTATTCACGAGATTGGTATAGTCTGGTGTTGGTTTATCGGTTAAGGTAGCTGGCTTAAGAACTTCGGGTCTCGAGTTTGAGCCCCTGTCGTGCCGTTAAATAACACCAGGTGTGTTGACTCAGCCTGTCATCTTTCTGAGGGTGGCAACATGAGTACTAGCTTCGTGGAAGCAGGGGGAACTGCATCAGCGGCACAGCTGCGCTCCCAGCAATGATGCAACCAGCAGGCACAGGTTGCATACAAAATAATAATACGACAGAGGGATCACATTTACATGACGCGAGTCACCACTTAATCATTGCCTCCGCCCACCAAAGGTGGACGCAGGTTGTTTTCATCCCTGTCTGTCTGTTTGTTTGGGAACAGAATATCTCAAAAAGTTGTGTGTCTGACAAGGACAAATTGTTTCAATTTCGGTGAAGATCTGAATATGGATCCAGACACGATTATTATAAAATTTCTAAGCGATTCCTCACCTTTGAGTAAGAGGGCCAAAAACGATACATAGCCTGATATTTCAAAAAGGTGTGGATGACTTGTGACAAAACTTGGTGGACGAGTTGGTTCGGTGACAAGAACAAACCGATTAGATTTTGGTTCAGGTACGACTCCAGATCCGGCCTAACAGTGGATACAAAACATAAACTGCTCAGCCAGGTGGAGGTATGTGCTCTACCGAGTGCTGTTCTAGTTACCCTGCTCTCGCGAAGCGAAAAGCGGGGTTAAGCAATCGATGCGTACGTGTGCCGTGTACCGTGTCTGCATTTTAAAAATTCGTTTTCTCGGCAACCGTTGGTCCGATTGACATGAAATTTTCACCATAGGAGCGCCTCCTCCTGTGGAATATTTTAATGATTATTATGACGTCATAGGTCACGTGGTACAGGCACCATCTTGGAAAAACTTCGCACCTCGATATCTCTGAAACCACTCCATGGAAAAAAATTGAGACCTGGCTCATTGTCAACTACTCCCCATGCGGAATAAGATATGTTAATGATGATGTCATCGGTGCCGTCGTTATGACGTCATAATTCGACAAATACAACACTTATCCATCCGATCATTATTTTAAAATTTCAGCAACTGTTGGCCTGATGGACACGAAGTTTTCACCATAGGAGCGCCTCCTCCTCTAGAATATTTTAATGATAATCATGACGTCATAGGTCATGTGGTACAGGCGCCATCTTGGGGAAAACCGAAAAATGTTGCACCTCTATATCTCCAAAACGGCTGCATCGAAAAAATTGAAACATGGTTCATTGTAAAGAACTCCATATGGGGAATAGGTGTTAACGATGACGTCATTGGTGCCATAATTATGACGTCATAATTCGACAGGGACAACGCTTAGTCTGATCAGTTTGAAATGTATTGAGTGTGATCTATGCAACAATTATATTAGAGAATATAAATTTGTGATGTCATTGCTCACGTGGTCTGGCAGCCATATTGGATCAAAGAAAAAAAATGTTCAAAAACAAGAGTTGGCTCGCAACAATTTGACTGTGCAGGGTAAGTATTCTATGAATTCCATCGAGTTCATTATTGTTTTGCTTTGGCCTTTACGTCGTGCAGAACCACTGATATCCTAGCTTGTTCATAATTAAACAAATTATTTCACGATCATTTTGCAGTTACTTATTTTTAGTTATCTGGATAAAATAAATTCTCTGTTAACAAAAATATTTATATTGATCTTTCCCTTTTTCAGGAGTTGAGGTGGAATCAGCCAGGATGGAGACTGCAATCCACCTAAAAAGCCTCCGGTTCTGCACCAAACTGATTATGATATCAGTGACCATGTCATCATCCGTCAACAAGACAAGTCTTAAACATTTCCGAAGGTCACTTCAGTTGAAGCTTTGAATTTTGCCAAATAGAAGAGACGGGATGTTATTGCTAAGACTGGAACAGGACTTTCATGCAGACATTTTGGATGAGAAATCTCTATTGAGGCAGGCCGAATGCTGACGCAGGTACACACTGAAGAAGAGCAGCGAACTCACTGAACATGAAAGAATCCTGGGATAATCCACAGGTACCCAGAGCCAAGACGATGATGAAGAAAGTGACATTGGTCAACCTGATTATTCAATTCGATCACAAAGAGCAGTTTTTTAAAAAAATACAAGATCGAGGCTCGTGTAAGAGCTAACACCAATCACAAAACAAACAAACAAACAAACAAACGGACACACAAAACATACAATAAAGGGAGCGGGAGACAAGATGTGGAGAGAGAGGGAAGCACACAAGTACAACAGCAGAGAACAAGGACATCGAGAGATCTGTGGGAGGAGGCATGGGAAGGCGGGAGGGAGGGGGGTAGGGGAGGGAAAGGTATAAAACACATGGACACTGCTTGGACTTCCAGGAAAGAAAGAAGTCGGGATTTCCAAAAAAAAAGTGGATCTGGGGTGAATTAACGGGGGTAGAAAAGATCAAGGTTTTGGATGGGGGAAGATAAGAGATGGTGGTGAACAGCTGTTTTAAAGACCTGGAGGGAGGGGAGGGATTGAAGGGAGTGGGGGAGTTTGTTCCAGAGGTGGGAGAAAAGAGGAATGAAAGAGTGAAGGTGAGCAGAGAGTCTTGATTTTGGCAGTTTAACCATGAGAGGGTTTTTTTTTTTTTTTTTGTATACTGAATCGAGGCTCGTGAAAGAGCTGACATTTACTTCACAAACAAATCAACCAGACAAACAAAATATATAAAAAGAGGGAGCGGAAGACAAGAGAAGGGGAAGCACACAAACACTTGAGAGCACACAACATTTAAGAGCAGGGAGATGTGTGGGAGGGAGAGGGCTTGGGGGGAGGAGGCGTGGGAAGGGGGGGGGGGGGGGGAGAAGTATAAAACACAAGGACACCAAGGACTTCCAGGACAGAAGTTGGTATTTCAAAAAAGTGGAATTGGGGTGAAATTAGCGGGGATAGAAAAGATCAAGGTTTTGGATGGGGGAGGATAAGAGATGGTGGTGAACAGCTGTTTTAAAGACCTGGAGGGTGGAGTGGGATTGAAGAGAGTGAGGGAGTTTGTTCCAGAGGCGGGAGAAAAGAGGAATGAAGGAGTGAAGGTGAGCAGAGAGTCTTGATTTTGGCAGTTTAACCATAAGAGGGTTGCAGGCAGATCTTGTGCGACCTGTAGGAATATTTGGGGGACAGAGCACAGATAGAGCTGGGGGAGCTAGGCCGGATAGGTAGTTTTATGACTCGGTGCATTATTAGTGAGCAACCTTTTACTAAGCGTAAGATTGCAAGCTTCGCAATGACCCAAAGTCATGGATGCCACGTTGGTAAGAAAAGATCAGGAACTTGATGACAAAGACATGATTAATAAAGTACAAGGGTATCCAGGTGCATCCGCTTATCTTGTTGCAATGCACGTTAGATACCACACGTCTAAAATTTTTTTTAAAAAGCTGTGGTTTACCTGTCTGCAATAGGTGCTCGGGTTAAGGAGCTATTGGAGAAGGGTCGGAGTAGCGCACAGGTTACCACAGCTAAAGAAAGTGACTACAGTCACATTTTGGTAACAGAATAACTTTCTGGCAACAAAAACCAGGAAGTGACCATATATTTTCTTCTCATACAACTATGGGGGATGCTTTCAAAATATATTGAAGAATTAAAAGCATTGGTGGTTGATACTGATGAAAAGGTAGGTCTTTCAGACAAGCTTCCAAAATCCTTCATAAAGAAGCAAAAGCTCACAAACTTGTTCGACCTGAAAAGAGCCGTGAAACCAATTGGTCCATCAATGTGTCAGGTGATGACGTAGCAAATATGATTCCCTCTAAAATATTTAACTTTGCAGCTGCTTTACTTTCTGCCAAAAATCTTCAAGAAGATCTTCAAGTGGATGACACTGCTGTGATGCTGAGCATGAATATCCAGGTGGATGACACTGCTGTGACATTGAACATGAACATAAAGCATCCATTCTATCTCAAGCCATGTTGTAGGCCATATGTAGTATTCCAACTCCAGTTGCTCATGGTAGTGCATTTGATACCAGAACACTGCTCAGGAAGCTGATGAGAATGCAACCAGACAGCTGCACCACAATACACTTCCCATGAGATGTATGACCGTTGTAGAAAGGAAAGTGATAGAGGCAACGGTGTCGTGATGGAAAAGTGCAGAAACACGACGAAGTTCAGGCAACAGTCAGGACACCTCAATTGAAGAAGTTTGTTGAGGCCAAATCTAACAAAATAAAGATTTTAAAAATTCTCTTTCTTGGGAAATTCCGGATCATGTACATAATATCTCAAATGGTACTCATCTATATCTTTCTGGAAGTTTTCACAATGAAAATACGAACATATAAGTTGCATCAGCTGAATGCGTGGTTATTCTGGAGTTGGTGTCAAATCATGAGGAATGCGACACGGATTGTTCTCCACTAGCAACGGTACCCGCCCTACGGGCGGGGCTTCAATTGGGAGGTCCAAATGAAAAGGCAAAATATCAGAAATTGAAGGCTTTTTTTTTTTTTAAACGATTCATATAAACATCCGTTGAATCATATCACACGCAAATCATCAAAATCTAAACAGTATCTTCAGACTTTCAATAAAACCCACATCACTGTTCCTATCGGTAAATATTATTCCATCGTGTTTGGAATAACTGGAAAATTGGAAAAAAAAATTGGAAAAACAATATAGCCTATTTTACTCCAGGGGTCCCCAGGATTACCCACCCAAAGTATCGTTACAATCGGTTCAGCCGTTTTTGCGGTACCTGGGAACAGACAGACAGACAGACAGACATTTGGTGAATTATAGTAAGATGATGTGTATCGTGTTCAGCAGCCGGGTGTCCAATTTGTTGTGGTGTACAACAGTGACACTGGCATAATTGTCATGCCACTTCCCCCATGCATGTACGTTGGCACACGGTATTGAGATCTGGGCATCTGGAATAGGAAGTCCACGGATCAGTGGGTACCAGTTCATGAATTAGCAAAGTTGCTTGGACCCCAAGACTGCCCTGAAGTCTTTTCTCTATTCATTCACAGGGAAAGATGACTCGACCGACATGTATGGCATAAGCAAAGCCAAGGCATTGATGCGTCACCATGTGGTGACTTGTGAGCCTCCAGTTGTGTATGGAGGAAATTATCAGTATAAGGCAGAAACTACCACATGGCTTTACATGGAGATCAAGATTATCCTCTCTGACAGCGAAGCGAGACCAGCTGTTCATCAGATTAAATTTTAGGTGTATTTCTGCAACACTAGTACAAAACGGGCACAACCTACAGAAACGAACTTTAGTTGGAGAATGGGTACAAATTTAATGAGACGTGTCTGCACGACACTGCCACCTTTTCCTGAACTCGCAGAAACACTCACAAGTTGTAAGTCCAAAACCAGCAATGATTGACAAAGTTCATAGACTTGCCAATTCTTCCTCGTCACCAACTGAAATATATCACACAAAGGCTCGTCCGATAACGGGAAAGCGTTCCATAGCTCAACACACGAACTTCATACAGGCCGCCATCTTGCTCCACTACCGACCCGCCGCCATCTTACTCCACTGCCGGCACGTCTCCTCTCAGGAGCTGAACCCCTCTCCCAATCAGTGGCATCTGCCAGTTACTGTAAAGAACAATTTACTGGTATTACAGAACCCATTTCTGTTTGACTTCATAGGTTTTTGGCAATATTTTTAACTCTATACGTTGGCATCCTGTATCTTGAAGTTGGTAAAGTAATCTTCCATGAGCCTTCATTTATTTACTTTTGTACATCCAGAAAAGTACATCTTGAGGATTGAAGTGATGCAAGAGCTTCAACTCAGCTTAGTTGACATATTCCAAACAAGTTGTACAGTCTTGGGGGAAGAGGCAGGTAACTGATTGCTTCCTTAATAACTGCAAGGAAGAGGCAGGTAACTGCAAGGCCCAAAGAGATTTGGGCCTTGCTTCCTGGGCATCTATAGCTATACGAGTTAGTGGTGCTAATTTCAGTTTTTAACATGCTAAATTGTGTCATAAACAGCTTCTTCTTTCATATGCAGCACAAGACTGTGGTTGGCATCATTGGCTAAGGGTGTGGCTGTGCCCTCCGTCGGTTAGAGCAGGAATTTGGTCAGGATAGCTTGCCTACTTTTCACGAAGGACACCATGGGATCTCGATTGTCCTGGTGTGCGTGTGTCACGTGACTTTTGGGTGGGAAATCTGCGGTTCGCCAATTTAGAGCCGTGGAACGTCCATACCCGAGAGTGTGATTTCCCAGTCGCCTTGAGGGCACCTTTGCGCAGCTTTGGCCATGTGACTGTGACTGTCATCCGAACGGGATTCTGATCTCGATTAGACCGTTCTGACGATCGCTGGAGCGGATCGACTTTGGCTTGATGCCGGAATAGAGACATTGGGGAATGATCTTCTTTTCGCTCACTTGGAGCACAGTGAGTTATATTGTACGAACCTGATGGTACCATCATAGGAACTATATTGTTACGGATCTCTCCGTCGGCCTTTTTCCCCTTAAGAAGGGGGGGATCAATCCCCTTGTCCGCGACTGACCGACGTGAGTCCTGGGGGTCCCAAGGCTCCTCCCGGTCGGAGCAGCCAGGTTATTTGGTCTACAAAAAGTCCCAAGGACCTGAGTGCCACTCCTGACCGCGAGCAGGGGAGGGACTCCCGCTCGAACCCCGGTTTTAGATGTTATAATTGCCGAGCGGTGTTAGCAACACGACGTTCGAGCCATTACCAAAGACTAAACCTGATCCTGAAACGTTGGCCAAAATCGCGCCACAGGTATTCAATGAGGGAAAAGACAAGGACGAAACGGATGTGAAGAAGAAGAAGGCAAAAGTAAGAAGAACAAATATGATTTATTACTACTATTTACAAGTCAAAAGAAACCAAGGAAGGAGGAAAAATACGAAAATAAAGACAGAAGGAGTAAGGAGGCACAGTGCAAATATTAGCTTACCTATACAAACTTACTTACACCCCAGGACAAGACACACAAAACAGACGACAATTAGACTCACACGAATGGGGGATGAAGGCAGGAACGAATGGCTGGAAGGAGAGGAAGGTTCAACTGGAACCGGAGCACGGTCGGGCCGGGAGTGAGCAGCCGCCGCCCCTTCTCGATCGGTTTCGCACGGCGGCGTTCCTTCGCGGCCACGGTCGAAACTGCCGTCAAAGCTCAAAGCTGCTGTGGTTAAAGCTGCGGTGGTTCAAGCTGCGATGGTTCAAGCTCCGGTGGTTCAAGCTGCTGTGGTTCAAGCTGCTATGGTTCAAGCTCCGGTGGTTCAAGCTGCTGTGGTTCAAGCTGCTGTGGTTCAAGCTCATGCGTGCTTCTCCTTCCTCCACTCGTCTCTCCTCAGGTGGGGTGTGTCGCGTGCTCTCCTAGGACTCATCTCCGGTGGGGGCGTCCCGCCGCGGGTTATATTGGCCACACCCTCGAACCTTCGCGAACCTCCCTGATCGTTCTCTCTCCGCCCTCTCAAGCCAACCCCTCGTGCTTGGTTTGTCGGCAAGGGCTCTCCTGGCTCCACCCTCTGATGACGAGGTGGAGACACGCCTTTCTTCTCCGAGGTACAGCACATGGCAATGGCGGCAAATGCAGAAAACCGCCCAATGCAGTTGGCAATGGAAGCTTTGGGATATGGAAGGGAACTATCTTATGTCATCTGATGCAATGCAGTGTCAACTAGTGGGAACAGAGCCTTAAACTACATAGAATAAGGAGATAACTATTTAGCAGGATATATGATTTGCTACGTGCATGTATATGGATTAACTAGGAGGACGACCTTTGACCTTTACACTACGGAGGGTGATATTTACAACAAGATTCATGACACTTACAACAATAAAAAAAAACACAGGATTCTCAAAACCGCAACATTGCACCCTCATCCTCTAGGCACGTTCTCGGGCCTATAAAACTTTAACTTCAGTGTGACACGTAGGTGTAGTTCCCTCTACAATTAACCTGACCCTGAGTGTGACAGTTTTAAAACACAAATAAGTATGTCCCCCTGCTGCATTGCACCCTGCCTAACAGATTTACGTCCACAGCTAACCGAATTGTGGAATTGTCTTCAAACTACACATGAACGGTGGGGAGCATTATTTACAATTGACGCGAATGGTATTTACAAAACTAACCCAGGACCTGTGATTGTTCTTTTGGGGGGGGGGGGGGGAGGAGACAGCCTGCGCTGCATCGACGCACCAGCACCAAAAATCAGCACCATAAAGCACCAAAAAATGCACCAGTCAGTGCACAGTCACCACAGTTCATAATAAACAACCCTGCTGGTGGTCTTGCTCTTCGGCTCCCTCTGCTGGCCAATGTTCTTCCTTGATGTTGTCAACTTCTTCTTCTTAGTTGCGGCCTATTTGGTGGAAATAAAAAGCACAAAATGTGTCCATTTTTATTTATGGCCCACAGGGGCCGACTATGAGTGGTTCACCTGTGGGCTTGGTGCCACCTCACCGGGTCCGCAAGCAAGATCTTGGCCCATCGTGGCCGGTTCCAGCAGAGGGGCCATGCCCCAACCCGTGGGGTCCATGAGTGGTGCTCAGCCACAGACATGTGGTCCATAAGTGGTGCATCGATGCAGACAGCTGGTTGCGGGGGTTCTGGCACACAATGGCGGACTCCCGCACGCTCCCCTCGGTGCCCAGAGAGCACGATCCATCGGGGAAGGAAGACAGAGAAGACAGGTGAGCGAGGGGTAAGGTCACAAGGGTACACATCAATAAAGGCAATGCAAGGTGAGGTGCGTCTGGAGACTGAGCGGAGAAAAGCTCGTCCCTACCGTACTGCCCCCCCCCCCCCCCCCCGTTACCTGTTCTACCCTTGCCCTTACCCCGTATTTACAAAAAATCTACACATTACAAATTCGTCACTACCGTCACGTCTTCCCCAGATCTCCCATATACCAAATTCGTCACAATCCCACTAATCCAAAATTTGCCATCACCAATTCATCATCAATCCTCATAAGGAGGGAGAGATGGAACACAACACAATGTCACACCCACGTCATGATGCATCTCACAATCCAAACATTTGCACAAAAATAATAAAACCAACAAACCATGGCATGGTGTGGAGCTTTGTCACCTCAGGTGAGTGGATGCAGATGGTGCAAGGAGATTCCAATCCTATCTACCTTCTAAATGACATTAACACACTTTACACTACCCGGGGTCTTTCCCTGCAAATCCATTGGCCATTTTACACTATGGGTTCTAAAAACCAATTCCCATTGACCAAACTGTGGTGCTTCCTCAATTTGGGGTCTCACTCCCCCGATTCAACTCCCTGTGCCTTTGCACAATTTCCGGACTGGGTCGTGTGGCTCTCCCAGCAGGTCTACCCACCTGCACACCTCCACCACTGCAGTTGCCTCCGAGCTTACCTGCTCCTTACCCTAACCTATCTACCTGGGGAAGGCCCTCTGGCGCTCTCCCCACTCGGTGCCCTCTCTGGCACTGGGCTACCCGGGGACCCGTCCTCCGGATCCTCGGGCCCCATCCACAACTCTAACGGCTCCCAGAGCCCACCTGCGGCCTCACCTGGCCGACATCCTAACAGTGGCGGAGTGCCCATTTAACTACACACACTAACAGGCCACACGCCCAGCCATTTCCACAACACTAATGCACCCATCCAAACACCATTCTTCCACACGCACCACAGATGCCAATATCCAACCACAATTTACCTACTCCCTCTACCTAACTCTTAAACTACCCTCCCCGGGTATTCGTGATGGGGTCCATCCTCCCCATACACACCTTCGCACCATCCACTCCACTCCACAGTTTCCACCATACTCACTCCACACCATCCATTCCATACTCCATATATTCCAGACCATTTATTCCATACAACCATGCTCACCTGTATTTGCACACCTGTGCCATCACACCTGGTGCTTCCTGCACCCTCCTTCCTCCAGGACCATTTGCTCAACACAACACACAATCACCATTACTCACTCATACACTGCTCCATACACCTGTTCACTTGCACACCTGTGCAATCACACCTGGTGCCACCTGCACCCTCCTTCCTCCAAAGCTCCTTCAATCACTCAATACAATGCACAACCACAATCGTTCCTCATGCACTGCTCCATACACTTCCACGCTCAATACAATCCACAATCACCTCACTCACTTTTCACAATACACTTCCGAATACACTTTCAATTCTCAAACACACGGTCTCAAACACACACACACGATTCTCAAATCCGCAACAATATATTGGTTGTACAATTGATTACTATTGTTTTTGTGTTATTCTTGTGTGACCTTAATACAATATTTGTTTGTTGGTAACAATTGGTGTGGTTTCACCATTGATCTTTGACACAGAATAACACATCTTTCTGTCGTGTCTCCTCCTGGGGCTCGGAGGTACACCGTGACCGGGGTTTGGGGAGGAGCACGTAACAGAATTGCATACTTTTTGACATCTATTATTTAATTACGTACTATTCAAATGTACCGTTTAACCCTTTAGACTGCTGAGACCCCTTATACCTTGGAAGACCCTTTAACACTTGAGACCCAAAAGACCCCAAGGACTCAACACACCCAGATGACCCAAAAGTCCCCAAGGATCCAAAAAGTCCTTGATGACCCAAAAGTCACCGAAGACCCAAGAGTCCCCGAGGACCCAAATCACCCAAAAGTCCTCAAGGACCCAAAAGGTCCTTGATGACACAAAAGTCCCTGAAGACCCAAGAGTCCTTGAGGTCCTAAAAGTCCCCAAGGACCCAAAAAGTCCTTGACGACCCAAAAGTCCACGAGGACCCAACTCACCCAAGTCTC
The DNA here is from genome assembly GCF_964187855.1 of Myxine glutinosa. Taxonomy (NCBI): domain Eukaryota; kingdom Metazoa; phylum Chordata; class Myxini; order Myxiniformes; family Myxinidae; genus Myxine; species Myxine glutinosa. Next base: position 24,081,637 of record NC_136269.1, read on the forward strand.
TGAGGACCAAAAATACCCAGATGACCCAAAGTCCCAGAAGACCAAAAAGACCATGCAGACCAAAAAGACCCAGAGGACCCAAAAGTCACTAGGGACCCAAAAGACCCAGCTCACCCAAAATACCCAGATGACCCAAAAGTCCCCTGGACCCAAAAGGACTCAAAAGACCACCCCGAGTCCAGCAGGCAGGTATGCTACAAGGCCATGAAGACCAATGAAAATTAGGTACAACGAACCAACGGGCCCATTAATATTATAAAAGGAGCCGTGTCTGTCTATCTGTCTATCTATCTATCTGTCTGTCTGTCTGTTTGTTGGTTTGTCGTGTTATAACTTGAGAACGGATTAACGGATTTCAATAAATCAAGCTACGATGGATTCGGCTAACTCCCGGGAGTGTTTGTGATCCCCCCCCCAAAAAAATCTTAAACATTTTTTTATGGGTACATGGACACACGTGTCAAAACTGCAAATGCCAACACGTGACGTTGGTTACCCCTGCACGGAGAGCAGGATCTCCCGGGAATCCTTTTTTTTTCTTCTCCCATAGATTAGCCATCGCAGCAAAGATTGGTACTTCCGTCAGCGAAGCGACGGGTTCTTATATTCCAGTAAAAATTAAGGGTAATAGCAGGAAATAATAAATGATATGAAAGAACAGATGGCAACAAGTAAAACAATATCTATCTATAATTCCAGTAATCTCTGTTTGTACGTCTGTACGTTTGTACGTCTGTTTGTCTGTGACCGCTGTTTCTCGACAACCACGGGTCCGATATACTTTTAACTTGCCAGGTATATTGCTGGGGACCCGAGGATGTGCCTTTTCAAGGTTTCATATTAATCGGACAATTACTTACCGAGCTATGTCCAAAAAACGATTCAACCAATCAGAGAGCAGCGAACGATCGCGTGTGCCGAACGTGGAGGGCACACTCTGCCTCGGATGGCACATTTGAGAGCGTATTCATTTATTTCACGTTTGCAAACTATGTTGGCGTTAAACTATGTTTTAAAACTAATAAAACCGAATTTGCGATTCATTCGCTTTCCTGCGCGTTTGTGCACGCGATGGCGATTTCTTTACCAAACTCCGGAAGCCGTTCGCTTTGGACCAAACCATTGCATGTAAATAGAGGGGGGGGATTGTCACCGTACTCGCAAGCCGTTCGCTTTGGACCAAACCATTTCATGTAAATAGAGGGGGGGGATATAATTTTAGATATAGATATAGTACGGGCAATGCCCTAGTAATTACAATTGAGACATTTTTGTATGAAGTTCGTTTGGCAAGATTGTCGACAGTGCACCCAACACTAACCTTTCATTTTGGTGTTCCGCAGGCAGGTCATTGGCTCATGGCATCAATGAGTGGTCCGTGCATCGATTGGGAGGCCCTCAGCCATCTTTGCCAGCGTCGATGATTAAACATTCCGTGGTATATTTCGCAAAGACTAGGCGATTGTTACCCTGGACGAGTTCCAAATTGCTGCCCCAGCTATTACTACTGTCTTGGGCCAAGCTAGCCCCAAGCAACCTCACAAAGAACGTGGGAATCATTGTGCCTATTAAAGAAGATGAAGAAGCGCTCATCATTATAAGGAGGCCAATGGTAAACCACCCAGTTTATTTCCTTGCTCATGAACCTTCTTTGGCATTCCCCACGTCCTCGTGAAAGGATAGGGAAAGATTTTCTTTGCAATCAAACGAAACAGGAAAGAATAAGTTCAGTAAAAAAAAAAAAAACAAAGATGAAATTCAAAAAAAGATGAAAGAAAAATTCAGTGTTGCATTAAAATGGAGATGGGACTCTTCTGTTTCCTCTCCTAAGTTGTTTGGAGGCAACAAACCTTCAATACTGTAAACCGTTTCGCTACTGGCTTTGTCCTAGGCAAATGGACACTGAATTATTTTGGAATTAACCAAGTCATGGACCATGACAGGACAGTTGTTGGCTTAGCGGTTAGGGTGGTGGCTTGGGATCCGAGGATCCTGAGTTCAGCGGTTAGGGTGGTGGCTTGGGATCCGAGGATCCTGAGTTCAGCGGTTAGGGTGCTGCCTTGGGAACCGAGGATCCTGAGTTCAGCTTTTAGGGTGCTGGCTTCGGATCCGAGGATCCTGAGTTCAGCGGTTAGGGTGCTAACTTGGGATCCTGAGTTCAGCAGTTAGGGTGCTGCTTTGGGATCCGAGGGTCCTGAGTTCAGCGGTTAGGGTGCTGGCTTGGGAACCGAAGATCCTGAGTTCAGCGGTTAGGGTGCAGGCTTGGGATCCTGAGTTCAGCAGTTAGGGTGCTGGCTTGGGAACCGAGGATCCTGAGTTCAGCGGTTAGGGTGCAGGCTTGGGAACCGAAGATCCTGAGTTCAGCGGTAAGGGTGCTGGCTTAGGAACCGAAGATCCTGAGTTCAGCGGTTAGGGTGCTGGCTTGGGATCCTGAGTTCAGCAGTTAGGGTGCTGGCTTCGGATCCAAGGATCCTGAGTTCAGCGGTGAGGGTGCTGGCTTGAGATCCGAGGATCCTGAGTTCAGTGGTTAGGGTGCTGGCTTGGGATCCTGAGTTCAGCAGTTAGGGTGCAGGCTTGGGATCCTGAGTTCAGCAGTTAGGGTGCTGGCTTGGGATCCGAGGATCCTGAGTTCAGCGGTTAGGGTGCAGGCTTGGGAACCGAGGATCCTGAGTTCAGCGGTTAGGGTGCTGGCTTGAGAACCGAGGATCCTGAGTTCAGCGGTTAGGGTGCATGCTTGGGAACCGAGGATCCTGAGCTCAGCCGTTAGGGCGCAGGCTTGGGATCCGAGGATCCTGAATTCAGCGGTTAAGGTGCAGGCTTGGGAACCGAGGATCCTGAGTTCAGCGGTTAGGGTGCTGGCTTGGGATCCTAGGATCCTGAGTTCAGTGGTTAGGGTGCAGGCTTGGGAACTGAGGAACCTGAGTTCAGCGGTTAAGGTGCAGGCTTGGGAACCGAGGATCCTGAGTTCAGTGGTTAGGGTGCTGGCTTGGGAACCGAGGATCCTGAGTTCAGTGGTTAGGGTGCTGGCTTAGGAACCGAGGATTCTGAGTTCAGCGGTTAGGGTGCTGACTTGGGAACCGAGGATACTGAGTTCAGCTGTTAGGGTGCTGGCTTGGGAACCGAGGATCCTGAGTTCAGCGGTTAGGGTGCTGGTTGGGAACCGAGGATCCTGAGTTCAGCTGTTAGGGTGCTGGCTTGGGATCATAGGATCCTGAGTTCAACGGTTAGGGTGCTGGCTTGGGAGCCGGGGAACCTGAGTTCCGTGGTTAGGGTGCAGGCTTGGTAACCGAGGATCCGGAGTTCAGCGATTAGGGTGCTGACTTGGGAACCGGGGATCGGAGTTCTGCGGTTAGGGTGCTGGCTTGGGAACCAAGGATCCTGAGTTCAGCGGTTAGGGTGCAGGCTTAGGATCCTCAGTTCAGCAGTTTGGGTGCGGGCTTGGGAACCGAGGATCCTGAGTTCAGCGGTTAGGGTGCAGGCTTGGGAACCGACGATCCTGAGTTCAGCGGTTAGGGTGCTGGCTTGGGAACCGAGGATCCTGAGTTCAGCGGTTAGGGTGCAGGCTTGGGAACCGAGGATCCTGAGTTCAGCGGTTAGGGCGCAGGCTTGGGAACCGAGGATCCTGAGTTCAGCGGTTAAGGTGAAGGCTTAGGAACCGAGGATCCTGAGTTCAGTGGGTTAGGGTGCTGGCTTGGCATCCTAGGATCCTGAGTTCAGTGGTTAGGGTGCAGGCTTGGGAACCGAGGAACCTGAGTTCAGCGGTTAGGGTGCAGGCTTGGGAACCGAGGATCCTGAGTTCAGCGGTTAGGGCGCAGGCTTGGGAACCGAGGATCCTGAGTTCAATGGTTAGGGTGCAGGCTTGGGAATCGAGGATCCTGAGTTCAGTGGTTAGGGTGCTGGCTTGGGAACCGAGGATCCTGAGTTCAGCGGTTAGGGTGCTGGCTTGGGAACCGAGGATCCTGAGTTCAGCTGTTAGGGTGCTGGCTTGGGAACCGAGGATCCTGAGTTCAGCGGTTAGGGTGCTGGCTTGGGAACCGAGGACCCTGAGTACAGCTGTTAGGGTGCTGGCTTGGGATCCTAGGATCCTGAGTTCAGCGGTTAGGGTGCTGGCCTGGGAACTGAGGAACCTGAGTTCCGTGGTTCAGGTGCAGGCTTGGTAACCGAGGATCCGGAGTTCAGCGGTTAGAGTGCTGACTTGGGAACCGGGGATCCGGAGTTCTGCGGTTAGGTTGCTGGCTTGGGAACCAAGGATCCTGAGTTCAGTGGTGAGGGTGCTGGCTTGGGAACCAAGGATCCTGAGTTCAGCGGTTAGAGTGCTGGCTTGGGAACCAACGATCCTGAGTTCAGCGGTTAGGGTGCTGACTTGGGATCCTAGGATCCTGAGTTCAGCGGTTAGGGTGCTGGCTTGGGAACCGAGGATCCTGAGTTCAGCTTTTAGGGTGCTGGCTTGGGATCCGAGGATCCTGAGTTCAGCGGTTAGGGTGCTGGGTTGGGAACCGAGGATCCTGAGTTCAGCTTTTAGGGTGCTGGCTTGGGATCCGAGGATCCTGAGTTCAGCGGTTAGGGTGCTAACTTGGGATCCTAGGATCCTGAGTTCAGCGGTTAGGGTGCAGGCTTGGGAACCGAGGATCCTGAGTTCAGCGGTTAGGGTGCGGGCTTGGGAACCGAGGATCCTGAGTTCAGCGGTTAGGGTGCTGGCTTGGGATCCGAGGATCCTGAGTTCAGTGGTTACGGTGCTGGCTTGGGATCCGAGGATCCTGAGTTCAGCGGTTAGGGTGCTGACTTGGGATCCTAGGATCCTGAGTTCAGCGGTTAGGGTGCAGGCTTTTGGAAAGGTGCTTTTGGAAAATCCTGAGTGATTTTGGAAATCAGCCAACATCACCGCTTTGCACAAAAAAGGTACAAAAACAGATCCTAGCAACTACAGACCAATCAGCCTTCTCACAATTATCAGCAAAATCATGGAATCCATCATTGCTTCGGATATGAAATTTTTCCTCTTCTCCAATGGCTTGATCTCTGATCATCAATTTGGTTTCAGACCAGGTCACTCTACTCTGGACATGCTGCTTCTGCTGTCTCAACAATGGATGGAGGTCCTCAATGCCAAACAGGAAATTAGAGCTGTCTCCCTCGACATATCACGTGCCTTCGATACGGTCTGGCACCCCGCTCTGCTCACCAAACTCTCCTCCTTTGGTATCCATGGAAATCTCCACGCATGGCTGGCGGACTTCCTCTCTAGTCGTCGTCAACGTGTGGCCCTGAATGGGTTTCTCTCATCTCCTCTTCCTGTTCAGGCTGGAGTTCCCCAAGGCAGTGTTCTGGGCCCTGTGCTTTTTCTGGTCTTCATCAATGATCTCTCTGACTCTCTTGAAAATCCTCTCTATCTCTTTGCTGATGACTCCACTCTCTGCCGCTCCATTCCTCATCCCTCAGATCGGCAGTCTGCAGCCTCCTCACTCTCTGCAGACCTGGACAAAATCACAGACTGGGCAAACAAGTGGAACATGTCTTTCAATCCTGACAAATCTCACACTCTTACGATGTCTCTCCGAAAAGACCGACTGGACAACCCTCCCATCCACTTTCTGAATAATCCTCTCCAAGAAGTTCTGTCACTCAAGCTTTTGGGTCTCACTATCTGCCATGATCTTTCCTGGGAAAACCACATTTCCAAGCTGGCCTCCAAAGCCAGTCGCCGACTGGGCATCCTCCATCGTGCGAAGTCCTTCCTTGGCACACCTGAGCTCCTCACCACATACAAGGCTTTCATCCGCAGCTCAATGGAGTACTGCTCTCCCCTCTGGGCTGGTGCTCCTGCCTCACACCTAGCTCGGCTTCACGCTGTTGAAACCAAAGCGTTCAGAATCATTGGAATCTCCCGCGATGACGCTATCTCCGAGGGCCTTTCACTTAATCACCGCAGGCAGGTTGGTGGTCTTTCCGTCTTCTACCGACTCCTCTCCGGCCTTGCTCCCCCAGCTCTCTCTGGGCTCTGTCCCCCAAATATTCCTGCAGGTCACACAAGATCTGCCTGCAACCCTCTTATGGTTAAACTGCCAAAATCAAGACTCTCTGCTCACCTTCACTCCTTCATTCCTCTTTTCTCCCGCCTCTGTAACAAACTCCCTCACTCTCTTCAATCCCACTCCTCCCTCCAGGTCTTTAAAACGGCTGTTCACCACCATCTCTTATCTTCCCCAATCCAAAACCTTGATCTTTTCTACCCCCGATAATTTCACCCCAAATCCACTTTTTTGAGGTGACTTTTGACTTCTTTCCTGGAAGTCCTTGGTGTCCTTGCGTTTTATACCTATCCTACCTCCCCCCAGGCCCTCTCCCTCCAAAAAGATCTCCCGATGTCCCTGCTCTCAAATGTTGTGTTTGTGTGCTTCCTCCCCTTCTCTCCCCATCTTGTCGACCGCTCCCCTTTTTATATACTTTGTTTGCTTGTTTGTTTGATTTGTTTGCTTGATAAATGTTAGCTCTTTCACGAGCCTCGACTCTGTACACAAAAAAAAAAAAAAAAAAGGCTTGGGAACCGAGGATCCTGAGTTCAGCGGTTAGGGTGCAGCCTTGGGAACCGAGGCTCCTGAGTTCAGCGGTTAGGGTGCAGGCTTGGGAACCGAGGATCCTGAGTTCAGCGGTTAGGGTGCAGCCTTGGGAACCGAGGATCCTGAGTTCAGCGGTTGGGGTGCAGGCTTGGGAACCGAGGATCCTGAGTTCAGCGGTTAGGGTGCTGACTTGGGATCCTAGGATCCTGAGTTCAGCGGTTAGGGTGCAGGCTTGGGAACCGAGGATCCTGAGTTCAGCGGTTAGGGTGCTGGCTTGGGAACCGAGGATCCTGGGTTCAGCGGTTGGGGTGCTGGCTTGGGAACCGAGGGTCCTGAGTTTAGCGGTTATGGTGCAGGCTTGGGAACCGAGGATCCTGAGTTCAGCGGTTAGGGTGCTGGCTTGGGAACCGAGGATCCTGAGTTCAGCGGTTAGGGTGCTGGCTTGGGATCCGAGGATCCTGAGTTCGAATCATCTCTGTAATTTGGTAGAGGGATCATCTATGTATGGTGCTTTCATAGGTTTGTTCAAACCATTGGCTCATTTACATACAGTATTTTGTGGGTCATCCAGTGCCTACCAGTGGTTTCCTGGTTCTACCAGGTGAGCCCAGGGGCATTGCCCCTATTTTTTTTTTCATGTTCTATCAGAATCGATTTCAGATTTGACAGCTCTGTGGTGGGTACACCTCTAAGCTATCCTATCAATTCACGATTAGATATAAAAATGCTCACTAGGAACGAAGCACTTTTCACTATCAAACCGCAAAAGAAAGCCAAGCATCAACCTCATGATTGTGAAACAGTGCAATGTGCACAGTGGATGGAATTCCAGCTTGATACAAAGTCCATTTTAAAATGTCTAGTGTTGCCAGCCTGTACTTGCACATAACCCACTATGTACGCAACTGTTCATTACGCAGTCATTCGATCCGTGCCCAATCATAATGCAAGTTGAAGCCAACACCTCAGCAGCTTTGTCATAATGACTTTCCATTCAACCGACTTCATCACAAGGTCAATGGGTCAAGGTAACAAGAAATGACAATGAAATAGCAATGTTCAGAATCATTGGAATCTCCCGCAATGAAGCTAACTCCGAGGGCAATTCACTCTCTCACCGCAGGCAGGTTGGTGGTCTTTCTGTCTTATACCGACTCCTCTCCGGCCTTGCTCCCCCAGCTCTGTCTGTGATCTGTCCGCCAAATATTCCTACAGGTCGCACAAGATCTGCCAGCAACCCACTTATGGTTAAACTGACAAAATCAAGACTCTCTGCTCACCTTCACTCTTTCATTCATCTTTTCTCCCGCCTCTGGGACAAACTCCCAGACTCTCTCCAATCCCACTCCTCCCTCCAGGTCTTTAAAACGGCTATTCACCACCATCTCTTATCTTCCCCCATCCAAAACCTTGATCTTTTCTATGATCTTTTCTACCCCTGTTAATTCACCCCAGATCCAATTTTCTGAACTGCCGACTTCTTTCCTGGAAGTTCTGGCAGTGTCCATGTGTTTTTTTTTTAATCTCACCCCCCACCCCCTTCCCATGCCTCCTCCCCCCAAGCCCTCTACCTCCCACAGATCTCCCGATGTCCCTGCTCTCAAATGTTGTGCTTGTGTGCTTCCCCCTCTTTCCCCACCTTGTCTCACGCTCCCTTTATTAAGTCTTATGTGTCAGTTGTTTTTTTTGTCATTAATGTTAACTCTTACATGAGCCTCGATGTTGTATCCCCCCCCCCAAAAAAAAAGAAGCTGATTTTGCACCAAGAGTATGAACCACACCAAAGACATTCCAGATAATCAGGAATTTCTTCCCAGGGCACCAGGCAGGCCCTCAAGAAAAACGTTAAAAAATTATTTTAAGTAACTAAGTATATTGTTCTAAAAACAAGTCGACTTATCTAATGTTGAAATGTTAGAAAATTATATCATTTTTTGCTGGAATAATTCTAAACTTGCGATGCTATAAAATTGAACATTTAGTACTTTGGCAGAGGTTATCAAGTTTGTAGTTGTGTTGTCAGCAGTGAATCTTACAATATAGGGATAGATAGGCAAAAAAACATTTCGAAGGATAAGATTTCCTTGTTTCTTGACTTGAATGGGGACTTGTGACATCTCCAGTTGATAAGTTCCGAGAGGTATAAGATACAGTCACGTGAAAAAGTAAGAACACCCCATGTAAAGTTTTAACTTTTTCAACATATTTCAACATACAGCTATTTGATCTTCATTTCAACGATATTGATAGATAAAGGTGATATAATATAACAAATATCATGAAACATTTACATTTTGTAGTCCTTTGTATAATTTAAATAAACATAAATGCAAATTTCGCATGTGGAAAAAGTAAGTACACCCCTACATTTATCACTACTTCAAATACCTAAAATTAGAATCAGGTGCACCAGCTCAGGTGCAAATGATTAGAACATCGTTAGAGAGGATCTTGGAGGAACCTGTCTTATTTAAACCTCAGACATTTCGTTTGGTTTGCTCTTTGTTGTTGAAGTGTGCGGCGTCACCATGCCTAGATCAAAAGAGCTCTCTGAGGCCTTCAGAAAGAAGGTTATAGATGCCTACGAGTCTGGGAAGGGATTTAAAAAGATCTCCAAACAATTTGAAATCAATCATTCGACTGTCGGGAAGATCATCTACAAGTGGAGAAGATTCCAAACAACTGCCAACTTGTTCAGACCAGGCCGCTCCAGCAAGTTCAGCCAGAGAGCAGACCGCGAGATGCTGAAATAAGTCTCTAAGAACCCCAGAATGTCATCACGGGACGGACAGGTAGCTCTTGCCACTGTTGATGTCAAAGTGCACGAGTCTACCATTAGAAAGAGGCTGCACAAATTTGATCGACATGGGAGGTGTGCCAGGAGGAAACCTTTGCTGTCCAGAAAGAACATCAGGGCAAGTCTAAAGTTTGCCAATGAACACCGAGGCAAAGACCATCACTTCTGGAACAATGTGCTCTGGACAGATGAGTCAAAGTTAGAGCTATTTGGCCACAGTACCAGAAGACATGTTTGGCGAAAACCAAAGACAGCATTTGACCACAAGAACCTGATACCAACTGTAAAGCATGGTGGTGGAAATATTATGGTTTGGGGCAGCTTTGCTGCATCAGAGCCTGGGCAGCTCACCATCATAGAATCCACTATGAATTCTTCATTGTACCAGAGGGTGCTTGAGGATAAAGTGAGGCCATCTGTCGGAAAGTTGAAGCTCAACCGAAGGTCGACCTTGCAACATGACAATGACCCTAAACATACCAGTAAATCCACCAAGGAATGGCTGAAAAGAAAGAAATGGAGGGTTCTGGAATGGTCAAGTCCAAGCCCGGATCTAAATCCCATCGAGATGTTGTGGGGGGATTTGAAACGAGCTGTGCATGCAAGAAACCCCTCAAACATCGCACAGCTGAAAGAATTCTGCATGGAGGAGTGGGAAAAAATTTCTCCCAGTCGATGTCAGAGACTGGTAGACAGTTATAAGAAACGCCTACTTGAGGTTGTTTCTGCCAAAGGGGGCAATACCACCTATTAGAGCCAAGGGTGTACTTACTTTTTCCACATGCGAAATTTGCATTTATGTTTATTTAAATTATACAATGGACTACAAAATGTAAATGTTTCATGATATTTGTTATATTATATCACCTTTATCTATAAATATTGTTGAAATGAAGATCAAATAGCTGTATGTTGAAATATGTTGAAAAAGTCAAAACTTTACATGGGGTGTACTTACTTTTTCACGTGACTGTATGTTTTTTAATTTTTTACTTTAACAAGGAAACCTCTCTTACCCAGATAATGAAAATTTCCAGGAGCTGATACCATGATGATCCACAGATATTCTGGTGGTTGCCATTCGGATCTGAATAAGGCCATTCACATGAAACATCAAATTTCACCGCCCAGACAGCAAAAACACCATGGTATTTTCAACATCCATCAACTAATGCAAGACATATATATATATATATATATATATATATATATATATATATATATATATATATATATATATATATATATATATATATATATATATATATATTGTTGCGGTTTTGAGAACCCCTCACTTTGTAAATAAATAATCACTTCTTGTAAATATTCCATCATTTAAAAGGTCAAAGGTCACACCCATAGTTAGTCCATATGCAACACGTAGGACACCATAGGACTGTCAGTTATTTCCTTAGTATGTGTTTCAGATAAGGCTGTGTTCCCAATAGTTGAATCTGCGTTGCATTAATTAAATAAGATAGGCCCCATTCCGTCCATTTTGCCAGTCTCTCTCTCCAAATTGTGTTACGCGCCTCTGCTCGCCCAGCAGCGTTCGCTGCCTTGCTCCAAACGCCATTATGCACGCGGTCAAGCTTGGAGAAGAAGGGGGCGGAGCGCCAAGAACGAGGCGTGGCCCTCTCAACGAGCCGTCAAGGGCGGAGCCGGTGAGCCCTCGCTATCCAACCAGGGCTGAGGTGAGCTCACTGGCGGGCGTGTCTCTATGAAGCGCGCATTGATTTCAAAGCGCGTTATATAAGCGCAAGCGCAAGGACTGCTTTCAGAACTGCGCAGGGGACCGTTGCTATTTAAGGAACTGCATGGAGACGTCTGATTGTAACGTTATCCAGAGGACAGCGCAGAGGCGCGCTTGTTTCAACGAACTGTGTAGGGAACCATCGTTTGATACGAACTGCCGTTTGATACGGACCTTGATTGATCGGGAGAGAGAGAGCGTTCGGCATGCTATACGTACGCAGCATTCGAGCCCCTCGCATATGTAAGGTCCGGTCGCGCGCCAACGATACGTGAAGCTGCCTGCCGTTCTTCGCCCGCGGACCCGGAGCCTGGACCGGAGCCGGATCCCATCGCCTGGAACCATCTGCCTGGACCTCCCCCCCCTACCAGCTACCATCCCGTGTGAGTCTGTCTGTTTGTCCGGAGTTGTAAGTAAGACTGTATAGTTACGATTGCCCTGTGTCCTTTTGCTCTTCTTCCTCTTGTACATTCTTTCCCTTTCCTGTTCTCTTTGGTTTGTTAATAAATGTACCTTGTTCTTTCTTCGTTTTTCCCTAATCCGATCGCCTCTGTCTTTTCTTCCAATTGAGTACCTGTGGCACGATTTGGAAACCGCTCAGGATCGGGTTAGTCTTTATTCATGGCTCGGGCTGCGGATTGCTAACCGCTCGGCAATTTCCATCTTATCCGTGGTTCGAGCGGGAGTTATTTCCCTGCTCGCGGTCGGGGTTGGTAATTAGGTACTTGGGACCCCAAATTGACCAATCACCCTACCCAAGACCGACCGGGAGGAGCGTCATAATTTCCAGGATTGGGGGACGGCCAGCTTAAAAGACAAGGGGATTAACCCCCCCCCCCCTTGATAAGGGGAGCGCCGACCCCAGAATCCGCAACAATATATATATATATGACAAAGGACAAAAGTTCCCACCACCCCAAAAGAAAAGTGGTTACAAACCAAAGTTACCTTTTGTTGGGGTTTAACAACAATTTCAAAGCAGAGTTTGGTTCAATTATCCTGGCCGAGCAGACCAGTTGTTGTTGTTCATCTTACCTTAGGGTCTAACCCAGTGGAGGTGAGCAGTGATGCTGGATTGAGGCAGTTTTATCAGAAGAGGGGTGATGCATGAATCCTGCAGAAACCTGGGGGGACAAAGCATGGAAAGATCAGAGAGTGCAAGACCAGAAAGGAGATGGTGGAAGACAGAGAGACCTGCGACCTGTCTGCAATGGCGAAGTGATAGGCCCATCGACTCAGCTTCAACATGGGTGATTCCAATGATCTTAAAGGTCTTGGATTCCACAAGATGAACAAGGTGTGAGGCAGGGGAGCCATCCCAGAGAGGAGAGCAGTACTCCATCAAGCTGTGGATGAAAACATTGTAGATGGATCGGAGTTCAGCAGGTGTGCCTCGGTAGGACTTTGTACAACGGAGGATACCGAGTCAGTCCTGGCATTGGAGGCTAACTTTGAAACGTGGTTTGCCAAAGAAAGATCATGGCTGACAGTGAAACCCAGGAGTTTGAATAACTGAACTTCCTCAAGAGGATTGTTAAGCAAGTAGATCGGAGGGTTTGTCAGACGATCCTTTCAGAGAGAGATAGTGAGTGAGATGTTTCAGGATTGAAAGACGTATTCCAAGTGTTTGACCATCTTGTCACTTTTTCAAGGTCTGACGAGAGAGAAGAGGCTTCAGATTGAGGGATGTCATGGCAGTGGGTCGAGTCATCAGCAAATAGATAAAGGGGACTTCCCAGAGAGTCAGTTATATCATTTATGAAGATTAGGAATAGGACTAGGCCCAGAACCCTGCCTTGGGGCATTCCAGCCTTGACAGAGAGAGGAGATATGAAGGCAATCGGTTGAGAGCCACACAATGGCTACGAGAGTGAGGAAGTCAGAGAGCCATGTGTGGGGTTCACCTTGGATGTCCTTTCCGAAAATGTAACGTATTTATACTTTTCCATTTGATATAAGGTGTATTTTTAAAATTCATGTTTCAAGCGGTGTATAAATGGCTAAAATGCAATACCAAACGCTTCAATTTCCCCCAATTTTTTTTAATGGTGTATTTACTATGCAAGTTGTGAATACAAAAACTATGGCTCTCTTATAGAGTTAAACAAAATAGTCATTGGTTGATAGCTGTTTGGGGTTAGTCAGATGTATTGTGAGAGTAACCACCTATGAAACAAGTAATGGTCCATCTCGGGGTGTGTTCCGTTACCAATGAGCTATAGCTATCTCTTGCCAAGCCAGCCGTTCCTTATCAACATTCCTCATATGGAGTGCTTCTGGAGTGCTGAAACCACTTGGTGAGCATTCTACAAGATTATTACCTCCGCCATCTGTGATGGGATGGAGGTTATGTGTTTCACCCCTGTCTGTTTGTCTGTCTGTGAACAGGATATCCAAAAAGTTGTGGACCACCTTTTTGGGGAACCACCTTGTGAGCTCCCGGATGACGTGGGAGGCCCCTGAACCACTGGAGGCCTCCTCATATGAAATGGAGAAATCGATGTCTGAGCAATTGTGTGGGATACTGTCTTGTATTCACGTGTCAAGTTTCAGAACAATCAGCCAGGTGATAAGGGAGGAGTAGCAGAAATAGGAAAAGGTTAACGGATGGACGAACGGACGGACAGACATCACTCCACGTTTTATTAGTTAATCTCTTCGAAAATCGAGATGAGATGACCTAATAACTCAACTGGAGGAAATGCAGGAGATGATAGAAACTGGACAGAGGGAGTTAAAATGAGAGATATATGGCGTTTGGAAAGGGTGTTTAAAGAGGAATAAAGAAGTGATAGGAAGATTGAGGAGATTGAAGCAAATGTGAGCAGGGAATTGCATGAGGAAATGCAGGAATTTAAAGGTGAAGTGAATGAGGATGTAAAAGTAATGTGATGTCACTTGAATGAGTCACAGCAGGAACAAGGTGGAAACCTGGAGGAGAAGTGCAATGAACTGATGGAGAGGTGTGACCAGTTGGAGGAAGGAGGAGGTGAAAACAGAGGTACGTGGAAAAGCACCTCCATGATGGGAAGGAGGAGATGAAAACAAAGAGGTACGTGGAAAAGCACCTCCATGATGGGAAGGAGGAGGTGAAAACAAAGAGGTACGTGGAAAAGCACCTCCATGATGGGAAGGAGAAGGTGAAAACAAAGAGGTATGTGGAAAAGCACCTCCCATGATGGGAAGGAGAAGGTGAAAACAAAGAGGTATGTGGAAAAGCACCTCCCATGATGGGAAGGAGGAGGTGAAAACAAAGAGGTATGTGGAAAAGCACCTCCATGATGGGAAGGAGAAGGTGAAAACAAAGAGGTATGTGGAAAAGCACCTCCATGATGGCAAGGAGAAGGTGAAAACAAAGAGGTATGTGGAAAAGCACCTCCATGATGGGAAGGAGGAGGTGAAAACAAAGAGGTATGTGGAAAAGCACCTCCATGATGGGAAGGAGAAGGTGAAAACAAAGAGGTACGTGGAAAAGCATCCATGATGGGAAGGAGATTGTCTTGATATGGTAAGAACACACATTGGGGTCCCACCGAGTAAGGTGTGTGTGCGTGAGAGATTTGGAGTATGTGACAGGTGGAGAAATTTAAGGTGAGTGCTATGAGGGAAGGCATGTGACAGGTGGGGGACATTTAAGGTGAGTGCTATGAGGGAAAGCATGATGACAGATAAAAACAAACGATCAGGAATGGCAGATTTGTTAGGATTGGGGACAAACTGGCCGAGCAGGCCAAAGAGCCTTGGAGGAAAGGCGGAGGTCGGCGTAAACAACCTTACTTGTTCTGGGATCTGAGAAGGAAAGGTGGGCGCCACAATGGGCAATGCTAATGGGCGCAGGGCAGCAACAGGACAGAACGCAGTTTGGACAGGGTTGACATGGTAGGCAGGGGTGGGTGAGATCAGGTAGTGACAACGGAGGGGACGGGGGTATAAATCTAGTGTAGGACTCACAGGTAAGTGCATTCAAACTCAGGACCCTATAAGATCCCAAGGCAGCCACCTTAACGGATAAGCTAATTGTGAAGGTGAGAGTGTTGTGGTTCAGTGATGTTGGAAGTAGTGAAGGGGAAAGGACACAAAGTCTGATAACACAGCAAGTCTAGGCGATAAATGCCAAGAGGGCATATGTTATGGAAATAATGAAGGTGGGCATGATAAACCAAGGTAATGAGGTGTGCAAGGAGCATGGTGTAGTGGGGAATTAAAAGGGTACCGAGGGACAGACGCGTGTTGAGTTGTGGAAACGGTTTTCCATCCCTAGGCCTGCAAAGCTAAATTGGGTTTGTTGTTGAATGAGTAGAGAGAGGTGGATAAAGAGATCCCGGAGTAGGAACCAGGTAAGTGACCATTGTGGTAACAGTGGAGGGATTTAAATTATATTTTACTATAATTCACCAAATGTCCGTCTGTCTGTCTGTCTGTCCGTCCGTCCGTTCCCAGGTACCGCAAAAACGGCTGAACCGATCGCAACGAAATTTTGGGTGGGTAATCCTGGGACCCCCTGTTGTAAAATAACCTATATTGTTTTTCCAAATTGCAGCTTTGGTCTCCAGCATTTTCAGGTTTGGACTCTCGCCTAACGTTATTGTCCCGGTACCACAAAAACGGCTGTACCGATCACAACGATATTATGGGTGGGTAATCCTGGGACCCCCTGTAGTAAAATAGGGACCCCCTATATTGTTTTTCCAATTTCAGCTTTGGTCTCCAGCATTTTGAGGTTTGGACTCCCGCCTAACGTTATTGTCCCGGGTACCGCACAAACGGCTGCATCGATCGCAACGATACACCTCCATGCCCGTGGGGTTCCCACGGGTGACCCCACTAGTTGTATTAATTTGCCATCATCCACTGTTCCCAGGTAGGGTCCAGCGGTCTTCCCTAAACATCAAGAGACCATCATCGCCACTGTCAACCGACAAACCTTGTCATTGCTGCCATGACCTCCGCTACGAAGCTCTTTGCTCCACGATTTGCGACCCGTGAACTCCTACGGCATTGCTCCTGCCTATTGGACACTCATTGGCGTTTTGCAATATGGGGCTACCATTGCGGCCCTCTGCCCATTCTCTTTACCAATTTTTGCTTATTTTGAATGCCGATTAGAATTGAAAACTGGAGATTTCATAGAACACCTTATCCGACGCAATCTTGAGAAAAAGGGGCATGTGAAGGATCTTTTACATTCTTCCCTTGAGCTTTGCACTAAACAAACAGCACCAGGCATCGCCATATTTATCTGAATACTGAATCTCACAGTTACTCTGCCCTCAGGGCATGAGACCGCCCGTAAATATTTTTTCCAAAACCAGCTGAACTGAAGGTTTCTGAAAGTGCCAAGAAGGCTATTTGTGTTCTAGTGTTGAAATATTTAACTTAATTTAAATAAAATAAAGGTTTGAAGGTTAAAACGTTTTTAGAAGTTTACCACCGTTTGATGCACCGTCTTTTACACCACCTCATCGAACGCGTTAAATTAGGCATTCGTGCCTGTTGTTTGTGTCCTTTATGACGTCCCTAAAATAAATTGAATTTTCCTGTTTGGAATAATTTTCAATTCAGTTTCACTGTCAGACAGGTGGACAGACTGAAACAATTACCTTACTCTGTGAGTCTGTGTGCATGCGTGCTCTGGATGACATTCCGTACATTTTGCCAATTTCAGAGCCAAAGTACTGCAAAACTGCAGGTTCATGGTCCGATTCATGTTCTACAGTGTTACCTTTCCATCAAATGGGGCTGGGTGATGGTCGACGGATCTCTAATCACTCTTCAGACTGGCTACCTGTGCTCAGCGTTCTTCTTCAGACAGCACATGTTCACGCGGTTTCCTCCCAGAATGTTGTGGACATTCCAAGACTGCAGATTGCCTTTTAGTGTAGGATATTAGGTAAGAATTTAAGGACTAGCATTTATTTTTTGCTAAGGAAGGAATTTGTTGTTTTATTTGCTGGAGTAGATGACAAGGTGTCCAAAATCCATTGGTGACAATGTTTTCATCCAATTTTGGTGGCCATCTTGAATTTCAAAATGGCCACCAATTTACACCAAATGTGCTAATAACTCGGGTTGTGAATGCTATGAGGTCCATCTTGGTGGCAATACCCACATTTGTGATACCAAGGAGTTAAGAAAAAACACTAAAGTAGTCTAAATTGGTGCCACCATTGATTTTCATGGGCACATTTATCCACGATGTAGCGCTGCCCAGGCTGACCTACAGGTGCGGTTTGATATCTGAGTGTCTTTCTCATGGCTTGAGCCTAAAGAGGCTTCCCCGACAGTTGTGAAGTTGTGAAGACTTACAGTTATGAAGAAGTTGTTGACAAATTAGGTTGGCAGAACGTTTGGATATCTTCTGCCCGTTGCTCCGTCTCTATATGTCTTGTACCCCCATAAGACCCGAATGATGAAGAAATGCAATTCACTAGGACCAACGTCTCCAACACTGCCTTTCAGTGAACCTTTCAATATCCAAGGATCCACATGAACTATTGTCTATATCAGAAAACGAAAGCTCCTTTGCAGACAGGTGCTGGATACTCTTTTCACACCGGCACGTGTACCCACTTTGAGTATCAGTTGCAGCATTGATTGCAGCCTCCGGATCATCTGAAGAGTGTACCTGGGATGGCTTGTTACCCTATGATGGGTTACAACATTCTGAACATTTTTGAGAATCTTATCTTTCAAGATTCCGTGCAGTCTTGAAATCATTGATGCCAAATTTTTTGCAAAGTATGACGACTGGATTGCAAATCCAAATTCTGGATTACAATAATCTGCCTTTTTCTGCACACAGTTAAGAAAAGTTTCAAATTCTGATTCCTTGAAGGTTCTGTATTGACTGTCAACAAGATTTTCACCAGTATCTATCTGTCTGGCAATACAAACAGAGCTTAAAATCTGTTGTTGGTTTGTTCAATGGGAGCTCTTTGGGAGATGTCATCATGTATCGCACAACACGATCTGAAACATGAATAATTGATAATTATTCAAGTGAAAAAACCACCAGCTTTCTATGCCTCCGCTGACGAAGTCGCCGGGGCATTATGTTTTCAGGTTGTCCATCTGTCTGTCCGTCCGTCCGTCCGTCCGTCCATGATAGGTTTTCATGACCGCGATAACTTGAGAACGGCTGAAGGGATTTAAATCGAACTTGGAACAAGTATGTATAGTGGTGTAAACATCAAGTGATGAATTTTGGGGGTCAAGAGGTCAAAGGTCAGGGGTCATGTGAAGTAAAAAAATTATGGTGCCGCACCAACTTGTGAACTATGTGCCGCACCAATTTTGGGGATTCGTCACTTCCGTCTTTGTGGTTTTCATCCACTGGAAGCATTTTTAGTTTCACATGCTATTGTTGTTACAGTTTGAGTGTGAAATGGAGATAACTGTCTTCAAAGGTAAAAATTAGTGTTTCAAAAGAAAAACGAAATGGATCAGGAGAAACCGGAAGAGGAGGAAGAAGAGGCTTCAGCGGATCAAGTGAGATCGGGAAAGGAAGGCCGATCTGCTTCGAGGTGTCGAGCAGACGCTGGTGGACGTTGGTCATGAGCGAATATTGGTTTCCCCGGGAAAGGGATTCCTGTGACAGTGTCGGTATTGCTGTGGCAGATAAACCTGCATGACGGGTTTTGCTTTTGGTTCCGAAAGTGAATCATTGCTGGAGAGCAGGTACGCCTCCATTACGGGCCCGTCCGCGATTTCACCTCGCACCAGCCATTTCACCTCGCACCAGCGATTCGCCTGGTTTTCATGTGTGTCGTGGATTTCGCTTGGGAATTCGCGGTTCTCCGCTTGGGAACTGTTGCTCGTTCATGTCAGCGTCGTTGCCTGGTGAACTGAAGGTGTGAATTCCCAGTCGCCTTTTGGGTGAACTTTTACCTGACCGACGTCGGCCCGACACTACACCAAGCGGCTCGTCTGCAGCGTCGACTGTCAGCCGTCCTGGGGTCAGGTTTTCAGTACAACCTTTTTTCTTGTGATCACCGGAGCGTGGATCGACTTTGGCCTGGTGTTGCGACAGTGACTTTGGGGGTGTTACAGTTCGCTCACGTGGAGTACCGTGAGTTATTGAGTTAAGAAACTGGTGGTACCATCATAGGAATTATATGGCGTTTGTTGTGGAATTGAGGTTTTTCGTGTACTTGTGCAAGTTGTTCTTATTGTGCGATATTAATATAATACTTGGTTTTTGGTATCGATTGATTGGTGTGGTTTCACCATTAGTCATTGGCACACATAATAGCACATCTTTCTGCCGTGACTCCTTTCGGGGCTCGGAGGTACACCGTGACCGGGGTTTGGGGAGGAGCACGTAACAGTAGTGATATATAGATTCAGGTAGATCTGCATAGGTAGGTGGTCCGATGATTGTGGGTAGAAAGAACCACTTTGATGTACATAAGTCAGGGACCTGTTTAGCCGAATGTCAGGTAAGTGTATCTCCGTGGTCATACAAGGATGGCCCTGGTGTTAACTAGTTTACGGATTATGTTAATTCCCCTGTTTGTAAAACCTTGTGATTTATCCCATTATCCTTTTGGGCACCACACCATAGACACTAGTTAGAATCCCACATTTAAATGTCCATTAATTAAACCAAATAAATAATAAAACTAACCGGAAACCCAGATCAAACACTTCCACTAATTACCCCGACTGGTTGAGCACACATCGCTCAAGCAGGCCGAAGACACGCACCAGAGACTCGTGATTTGCCAGGGGCGGGGCAAGAAGCTTCCTGTGGATTGGTGGAAGGCCAAGAAGGAAGCAGCACGCCGGTTGGCCAGGTACCACGGAGGACGTCAGAGGTGAGAAAAAAGCGGCGCGCTGATTGGAGGAGAAGTGCCGGTGACACCACGAGCTGACGTTAAAAGCATTTGAGGATGGACATTTTCTCATCTCCTTGCCCTGGACTCACTTCTTCTTGCCCTCTGCCTTTGCTCGCTGACCCTGGACCCTTGCTTATTGCCCTTCACGCCGACATATTCCTCCTCTTGTTGGCATCGGACTTCGCCGTGCAGAGTTCTGCAGGCAGAAACGACACGCGACGTGCCACTGTGGCGTGACGAGGCCTAGTTCCCGCCAACGCGCTTTTCGCGCACGCATGCCAGCCGGACCTATTTGCAGACCCTGGCGAGACCCTCACAAGCTGATCGGAGCTAAGTGCACACCACCCCATTAATTGCTTTCATTTATCCTTCCCTTCGTCTGTTATACGTCTGGTGTGGGAGTGCTCCATATAGGAACATTATTTATTATCGTCATGCTTTTCTTGTCCCGGAATCCATTGTAATAAATGGTTTCATTATTTTCTCTGTACATTTATAAATCCGTGTTTGTGTGTTATTTTCTTTGCAGGCTTTGGAACTGCCGGCGAACGCGACAGGTAAGCTTCAGCCTCCTCTTCTTCTTTCTTCCTCCCACATATATATAGTGAAATCCGCTAATTGAACTGAAAGCATTTGGAGTTAAAGCTGGCTTTGGCTATCCGTGATTTCCCCGGTATTAACCAAGGGGGAGTCACGCGACAATATTTTTTATTGTTACAATCACGATGGTTCCCCTTATTTTTATACAGTGATCATGCAAGCGTTCTTGAAGTCATGTGGGATATGACCATCATACCAGCAAGCAGTCACAACATTGTACAGGTCAGTTACAATTGCAGGGTCACCGTGTCTCAGGTCAGAAGATATCTGACCTTTACCTGCAGAAGAACCAGATGAAAAGTAATTAAGGGCATCTACAGTCACGTGAAAAAGTTAGTACACCCCATGTAAAGTTTTGACTTTTTCAACATATTTCAACATACAGCTATTTGATCTTCATTTCAACAATATTGATAGATAAAGGTGATATAATATAACAAATATCATGCAACATTTACATTTTGTCGTCCATTGTATCATTTAAATAAACATAAATGCAAATTTCGCATGTGGAAAAAGTAAGTAAACCCCTACATTCATCACTACTTCAAATACCTAAAATTAGAATCAGGTGCACCAGCTCAGGTGCAATTGATTAGAACATCGTTAGAGAGGATCTTGGAGGAACCTGTCTTATTTAAACCTCAGACATTTAGTTTGGTTTGCTCTTTGTTGTTGAAGTGTGCGGCGTCACCATGCCTCGATCAAAAGAGCTCTCTGAAGCCTTCAGAAAGAAGGTTATAGATGCCTACGAGTCTGGGAAAGGATTTTAAAAGATCCCCAAACAATTTGAAATCAATCATTCGACTGTCCGGAAGATCATCTACAAGTGGAGAAGATTCCAAACAACTGTCAACTTGTTCAGGCCAGGCCGCCCCAGCAAGTTCAGCCCGAGAGCAGACCGCAAGATGCTGAAAGAAGTCCCTAAGAACCCCAGAATGTCATCACGGGATCTACAGGTAGCTCTTGCCACTGTTGATGTCAAAGTGCACATGTCTACCATTAGAAAGAGGCTGCACAAATTTGATCTACATGGGAGGTGTGCCAGGAGGAAACCTTTGCTGTCCAGGAAGAACATCAGGGCAAGACTAAAGTTTGCCAATGAACACCTAGGCAAACACCAGCACTTCTGGAACAATGTGCTCTGGACAGATGAGTCAAAGGTAGAGCTATATGGCCACAGTACCAGAAGACATGTTTGGCGAAAACCAAAGACAGCATTTGACCACAAGAACCTGATACCAACTGTAAAGCATGGTGGTGGAAATATTATGGTTTGGGGCAGCTTTGCTGCATCAGAGCCTGGGCAGCTCACCATCATATAATCCACTATGAATTCTTCATTGTACCAGAGGGTGCTTGAGGATAATGTGAGGCCTTCTGTCGGAAAGTTGAAGCTCAACCGAAGGTGGACCTTGCAACATGACAATGACCCTAAACATACCAGTAAATCCACCAAGGAATGGCTGAAAAGAAAGAAATTGAGGGTTCTGGAATGGCCAATTCAAAGCCCGGATGTAAATCCCATCGAGATGTTGTGGGGGGATTTGAAACGAGCTGCGCATGCAAGAAACCCCTCAAACATCACACAGCTGAAAGAATTCTGCATGGAGGAGTGGGCAAAATTTTTTCCCAGTCGATGTCAGAGACTGGTAGACAGTTATAAGAAATGCCTACTTGAGGTTGTTTCTGCCAAAGGGGGCAATACCACCTATTAGAGCCAAGGGTGTACTTACTTTTTCCACATGCGAAATTTGCATTTATGTTTATTTAAATTATACAATGGACTACAAAATGTAAATGTTTCATGATATTTGTTATATTATATCACCTTTATCTCTCAATATCGTTGAAATGAAGATCAAATAGCTGCATGTTGAAATATGTTGAAAAAGTGAAAACTTTACATGGGGTGTACTTACTTTTTCACGTGACTGCAGATTCATCATTGTTTCTTGAGAGTAGGCCTCCAGTTCTTGAAAGGGCTGAACCTCGCATTCCATTTGCTCGGTGTGATGTGTGACTATTCAGACATCTGATGCACACATGGGAGCGGATTTTCTTTTGATTGCCTAAATGCATCGCGGACGGCTTTGTACTATGTTCCACCCTCACATTTTCAACATTATTATTTAAGAGTTTGCATATTCCAACATGCAGAGATAATTACATTTTTCTTACCGCAGAGAACAAATCATCTGTGGTTATGGTGGAATTTTAACGCTCCTTTTCTCTGGGCTTCTTGCCGCAGAGAGCTGGTTATCCTCAAAAGGTGTTGCAAGGCCGCACAGAGTAACATGACTATTGTAGAGAGCTGGTAATCCTCAAAAGGTGTTGCAAGGCCATACAGAGCAGCATGAATATTGTTACCACTTTGGGTTGACAAAACAACTGTGGTAACCAGATGCACGAGCTTACAGGTGATCAACTCTGCCCCCATTCGTTGCCAGTGATCTTTAAAAAAAAATTCCAGTACATCAGACCACCTGCAAAGCTGTTTGTAGAATAAAGAAGAGAATGGCTGCAGAAAAATCATATTCCTCCTTGACGAGCACTACACATGGAGCTGTGTCATGGAAGGATTCAAGATGGCAGCAGGAGTGACTTGCTGCAGCATCTGACCGAAACGTCACACCGGCAACAGTGATGCTCGATTGCACACCTTAAGGCGTCTGTATCTAAGCATTTTCTAATGGGGTTCGGTCCCCTAGCCTTTGTGCACCTAAGAACTAACCAACAAGGTAGTGGAGGTTTTGAAATATGTTTCCCTATCCTAGATGATCTAACCACCAAGGCTGATAGGCCCTATTTGCCCCCAAAGCAACTGGTTTTAAGGCACCAATGTCCCACCTTTTGCCTCTGCACATGTTGGTTGCATTAGCGTCATCACATGATGTCCAATGAGACTAAATTGCCAAAGGGTCTTCGAGACCCTTTGTCCCTGGGGTATTTTATATACAGTACAATGAGAGCTTATCCTCATTTTCACCCTTGAGTCACAGTACACAGGGCCCAAAGATTATATAAAAAGAGAACTTGTCGCTCAATTATAGAAAGAACCTGCCAAAGAAAGTTAGGCTATCCTGCTGGTTATAAAATGCCATGGTAGCGAATCAAGAATTGTAGGAATTGATGTCCAACTCCACCCTTCTGCACCTTGGACACCTCGACACCTTTCTGGGTGGATAACGGTTGGCCCCCAACCTTAATCACATGTCCTCGGCATTCTAAATCTTGCGCTGGAGTATCATCGTTTTGTGGTTTTTATATGCGTTCCGTCTTGCTCGGGATCAAGAGTCTCAGCTTGATGGAATGTTTTGTACAGATTACTCGGTCTAAAAAAAGTTTTGATGGATGCTTTGGAAGTCGACTGGTTTGCAGAACCATCATTATGGAATAAGCGTCTGACATTTAGGCCTATTTCTGCACAATCTGTGATTATGGTGACCTCCTCTGAAAGACTGCGGTCATTCACCTAACGAAAGCACACAAGCTGCCCTCTCCAGCATTTTTTAATACAAGATCTACAAGGCAAGGTAAGAGATGCTCAATGGTTTCCTTCACATTATTCATATCCTGATAACACAGAGAAACCTATATTATAAACATTCCTTGTCCATTCGATGTACCAGGCCCCTATAACCTCTTCTGTTTACTCTCAGCCAGAGCTGGTTTTGGAGGATCATGGATATTCTATCAATTCAGCCTATTTGTATTTCACGTGCTCACCTTCAATGTGAGTGAATCTACTCTAATTAAATGGAGTTAAATATTTTTCATTCAATCTTTCCAAATGACCAATTTCAGCACTTCAGTCCCCCTTGTGGACACCACGAAAGACTGCACAACTCATATATCACATACATCATGTGGTGCACAATTGCTACCTGCCTAGCACACCTAAGATTGGTTGCAAGCATTGCAATAATTATTATTATTATATAAATATAAATAATAATTATTAAATAATTATTAAATAAATAATAAATAATAATTAATTATTTAATAATAAATCTAATATAAATAAATATTTTATTATAAATAATAATAATAATTTTTATTTAATTATTATTTATTGATAATTTTTAATTTTATTATTATTGCAACCTCTTAGATTAAGAAAGACTTTTCTAATCATTTTTCCAAAATAATGCTTTCATTATGTTTCAATAGACAACACGTTTTGGGAGTGAGTGGGATTTCGAAAAGTAAATAACACTGGTTTGTTGAATTTATACAAATATTGTCGTTAGTGACACTTCTTTTTAGATCCACTTGGAAAGACCAGAGAAGTGTGTTAACATACTTAAGACCAATGTGGTCTCCTCTATTCTCCAAAGTAGTGATTTCCATCAAAATGGTCTTTGTAATTGAGACGGTCGGAAATTGCTATGGGATAGTGAATGCAAGCTTATCCGGAAAGAGAATTTCATTAAATTGGAAACAAACATTTTGTGAGATCAGGACGAAGAAGAAGAAGAAGCAGAGGAAGAAGAACCATCACCTAAGATGCAAGAAGAACAAGAAAGAGCAATCAGAGATTGCAGACCCTTGCCAGGAAGTGTTTTTAGTGGTTTTTAAGCCTTTTGTGTTAAAACAAATATGGCGGCCGAACCACATGACCGATGACGTCATCATTATTTTTTCTTCCCACCAATTTATCCCTAGATGACGCTCAATAAATTTCATCTTGATCGGATGAAGTTTTCTACTTGTCGAATTATGCCGTCCTAATAGAGGCACCTATGACATCATGATTAACATATTTTATTCCCCATGGAGAGTTCTTTACAATGAGCCATGTCTCAATTTTTTATATGTCGCGTTTTTCGGAGATATAGAAGTGCAAAGTTTTTCGGTTTTTCAAGATGGTGCCCATACCACGTGACCTATGACGTCATAATTATCATTAAAATTATACAGGTGGAGTTGCACCTATGGTCAAAATGTCCTGTCAATCGGACCAACGGTTGCAGAGAAAATCATATTTATTCTGTACCAGACAAGCAAACAAACAAGAAGACGTCATGCGGAGATCGATACCAAAAAAATCTGCCCCCCCCCCCCCCCACGCTCCCCAAGAAAAATTCCATTGATACAGCAAATTGTCCATTTCATCATTATTAAAATTGACAATCTTGATCAAAGCTCAGGTCAATAGGAAGAAAAGTGACGATTTTTCAGAAGAAAAATGATGATTTTGGAAGGTTGACCTTGAGTTGACCTTTGACATCAAAAATAGTTGGTTTCCCTATTTAGTGACTCAATGTGCAAATGCTGTTCAATTTACAAGTCAATCGGATGAAAATGGACGGTTTTCAGATGAAAAGTGATGATTTTGGAAGTTTGACCTTGAGTTGACCTTTGACCTTTTGACCTCAAAAATAGTATGTTTCCCAATTGAGTGAATCGATATGCAAATGCTGTTCAATTTTCAAGTCAATCGGTTGAGAATTGACGGCTTTTAGATGAAAATTGATTTTCAAAATTTGACCTTGAGTTGACCTTTGAGCTTTTGACCTCAAAAATAGTATGTTTCCCAATTTAGTGACTGTATGCAAATGCTGTTCAATTTTCAAGTCAATCGGTTGAATTGACGGCTTCTTAGATGAAAATTGATGATTTTTAAAATTTGACCTTGAGTTGACCGTTGACCTCAAAAATAATAGTTCATTTCCCAATTTAGTGACTCAATATACAAATGCTATTCAATTTTCAAGTCAATCGGATTTTAAAATGTCGATTTTAGAAATTTGACCTCCAGGTGACCTTTGACCTCAAAATCAACAGGTTTCTCAATTGGGACGACCTATACAACTTGGTAAAGTTTTGTGACGATCGGTTTAGAATTGTGACCTGTAGGCCATTGACAAACAGACAGACAAACAAACAGAGGGAACCACAAACGCAACCGACCAATATACTTGAAAAATCGTCGATTTTGCAAGTAACAAACAAACAGACAAACAAACGGACTCAAATGCAATACCCTCTCTTCTGGCGAGGGCAATAAGGAGCACACCCACAGCTTCAGATGCCTTGGGTTGTGGAGACAGTTTTCCATTGGATAGGGGGCACAATCCTGGACGTCGCCACAGCAAGCCAAAATACACCAATGGGAGAGCAGGGGAGGGGAGCAAAAAGGCCATGTGGAGATATGTTATCATCTTGTTTATGAATCACAAAAAAACAAATTCCAGGAAGATCAGTGGCCCGAGCATTTCTTTATGGAATACTAGCAGGAGTATCCGGCATTACCCAGTGATGTTCTAATCCTGTTGGTAAACAAATTCCAATTATATTAAAGGCAAAAAAGAAAATACCAAAATCATTTTAGCTGCCACTACCTGACTCACATATCGTGCATTCACATACTGAAGCACAGAAATGTATTCTTAAAAGGTATCATCAGAAAGGTTCTGATCTCTACAATATAAACATTCCTCTTGGTGCTAAAAGTTCACCATGTCAGCATTCCAGACTAACTGCGGATTACGGTAAAAATAATGACCGAGGATAAACATTCTTTTTTAATTGCAGCCCTGTTGCTTGTGGTTCCACGTGTCATTAGAATCCGAGCTAATGCTAGGCCTGACTGGCCATTTTGTTTTGACCATGGAAGCAAGAATTTTATTAAATTTAATCAAATGTCTTAATTAAATTTATTGATGATGGATCCTCTAACTTGGAGATGCAGGCTTACTATGAACAATGAAGGATGCTGAGGGAGCTCGTAATACATGAACAGTTGCAGAGATCCATCAACTGAAAATTGTCTCCTTCTTTGAGCCTTCACCTCGTCGCAGGTCAGGGTCGACAGACAGCAGCATGTGACTTTCAGACCCCTCAATGTCTTCTCGTGTGCCTTCTGTTTCCAGTGTGGGCAGTCTTTCCGATGTCAGGGTAATAACCCTTGTGCCACCTCGGCAAATTTTTGAGAGCGACTCGGAATAAAATGCGTAAAATGGGAAACTCGGAATAAAATGCCTTCTCTCCCAATTAGTCCGAATTAGCGAGGTTTCACTGTATTACGGAAAAGGGTAGTGTTGCGTTGAGGTCAAAATTCCATTAAGTATGATTAGTGCTTGGATTTTGTCAACATTTTAAATTGCCTGAATAAGGCAAAATAAATAAAAAAGCAAAAAATAAAAAGATTGTTTTTTTCAGCGACAAGTATTTGTCCAAGAAAGATGGTCATTTTTTCTCGAGTTTGCAAACTTTATTTATTTATTACTAGCAGAAGTACCGCGCGAGGGGGAAGGGGGATGGAGGGTGGGGGAAGCAGCGGGGGGGGAGGGGTGAGGCAGGAGAGGAAGGGGGTTCTTCACCTTGTCGTTAAATATATGCTGGATGCTGGTGAATGTGGCGTTCATCCCGTTTCTGCGTTCAGTGTGATGCCGATCAGGAAGAAGAAGAAGCCGTACGACCAACTTCGTACGCTTCCGGAATTGTTTGATTTTTTTGTGTTCAAATGTCTGGTGATTGTTTTGTATTTATTTATGCGAATGTGTACTTGTATATAACTGTCATTAATTTAAAAAGGCGTAGGCACTATCAAGCGATTATTTTTTTAAAAACGAACTGTGGAGCTGTGCTCTCACGTCGAACTCCAACAATATGGACGCGACAACGAGCTGATTTTCACTGAGCTGTTTATTCCGAGCTCGGCACGAATGCACTGAAAAAGGCTACGCCGAGCGGCAATATATCGTTCAAATTCAAACAGTAAGCCACACCTCTCAACGGGGCGTGGTATGCAACCCGAGTGACTGCCCGCTGATTACGTCACCGGCCGGTACAAGAGAATTGTGTCCAGTAACCGCTACATGCGACCCCCCAGAATTCACTTGTACAGGGAGAGTCAGTTTGTGGGGGGGCCTTAATGACCCGGCCGAAACGACCCCTGGCGATTCGTGTAGGGGTGCGAAAGCGGATTGGCGGCGGATGGTCGGGCGTGGGGCTCGGTCGACGGGGGACGGCCCCGCCGTGGAGGAAGGGCCAACCGTGAAGGTTGGTCGAGGTCCAAATGGGCCGACTTGAGGCGGTCCACGGAGATATGGTCCGGTTTGCCGCCAATGTTGACGACGAACGACTTGTCGCCCCTCCTCAAGACCCGAAAAGGCCCATCGTACGGTGGCCGGAGTGGTCCCCGGTGCGCGTCGTGGCGCACAAAAACGTACTCCGCTGTGCGAAGCGCTGGGGGGACATGGGGTTGAGGACAGCCATGATGAGACGTGGGCACCGGGGCAAATCTCCTGGCGGCCTCCTGGAGGACCGAGCATTGGCGAGCCGTGGACCAGGGGCCGGTGGCATCAGGGATGAACTCCCCCAGGACGCGCAGTGGTTGGCCGTAAACCAGCTCGGCGGAAGAAGGCTGGAGGTCTTCTTTAGGGGCCGTCCGGAGGCCCAATAGCACCCACGGGAGCCTGTCAGCCCAACCGTTGTCCTGGAGGCTGGCCCTGAGAGCGGCCTTCATTCAGCGGTGAAACCACTCGCACAAGCCGTTGGCCTGGGGGTGGTAGGCCGTGGTGCGGTGAAGTTTGACCCCAAAGGCCTGAGCGACCGCGCCCCATAGCTCAGAGGTGAACTGTGGGCCTCTGTCAGAGGAGATGTCCGAGGGGGCGCCGAAACGGGTGACCCAGGTGCCGATGAAGGCCTGCGCCACGTCGGCGGATTTCGTCGACGTCAGCGGGACGGCCTCCGGCCACCTGGTGGTCCTGTCCACCATCGTGAGGAGATGGGTGAAGCCCCGCGAGGGGGGAAGGGGTCCCACCAGGTCCACATTGACGTGGTCGAAACGCCGCGCGGGCACGTCGAATGGTGCCAACGGGGCCTGGGTGTGCCGGTGGACCTTCGCACGCTGGCAGGCGACACAGGCGTTGGCCCAGTCGCGGACGTCCTTCCGGAGCCCGTGCCAGACGAATTTTGCTGCCACGAGCTTCTGCGACGCTTTCCGGCCCGGGTGGGAAAGGCCGTGGATGGCGTCAAAAACGAGCCGTTGCCATCCAGTGGGCACAATGGGACGAGGTTGGCCAGGGAAACGTCGCACAGGAGAACTGTGCCTGTGTCCTTGAAGGGGACATCAGACAACCGCAGGCCCGTGTCCGCTGTCCGGAGGGCTTGCACCGCGGGGTTGGAGACCTGGTCGGCCGCCATGCAGGCGTAAGCCACGCCGAGGTGGACGGCGTCGGCGACGGACCGGGAGAGGCAATCGGCCACAGCATTGTCCTTGCCCGCGACGTGCCGGATGTCCGTCGTGAATTCGGACACGGCGGAGAGGTGGCGCTGCTGACGAGCCGACCACCGCTCTGAGACCTTGGCCATGGCGAAGACCAGGGGTTTGTGGTCCACAAACGCCGTGAATGGGCTGCCCTCTAAAAGGTGGCGGAAGTGGCGAACCGCCAGGTAAAGGTCGAGGAGCTCGCGGTCGAACGTGCTCTATTTGCGCTCGTTAGGGCGGAGCTGCCGGCTGAAGAAGGCCAGCGGTTGCCATGCCCCGTTAACCCACTGCTTGTGTACGGCGCCCACCGCGTAGTCGGAAGCGTCCGTGGTAAGGTCGATGGGTGCGTCGAGCGCCGGGTGCGCCAGCAACCAGCATGGTGGCGTTGGCGAGGGCCAGCTTAGCGCCCGTGAATGCCCCGTCCATATCCTCGGTCCAGGCGATGTCGTGCTTGGCCGGCTTACCCCTGAGGGCCTCGTACAGGGGGCGCATGAGTTGGGCGGCGCGAGGCACAAACCGGTGGTAGAAGTTTACCATACCCAAAAACTCTTGCATGGCCTTGATGGAGCGGGGGCGCGGGAAACCTTTAACGGCCTCCACCTTGGTCGGCAGCGGAACGGCCCCACGCTTCGTGATGCGGTGTCGCAGGAAGTCGACGGCAGCCACGCCAAACTGGCATTTCGCAGGGTTGATGATGAGGCCGTGCTGGCTGAGGCGCGCAAAAAGCATGCGCAGGTGAAGGAGGTGCTCCGCCCGGGAAGTGCTGACGATGAGAATGTCATCCAGGTAGACGAACAGAAAGGTGAGATCGCGCAGCACACTGTCCATCAGCTGCTGGAAGGCCTGGGCCGCGTTCTTAAGGCCGAACGGCATTCGGAGGAACTCGAAGAGGCCAAAAGGTGTAATTACAGCCGTCTTCGGAACGTCGGCCGGCCGGACAGGTACCTGGTGGTAGCCCCGAATAAGGTCGACCTTGGAGAAGATCCACTGCCCCGCCAAACGGGCGGAAAAGTCCTGGATATGCGGTATCGGGTACCGGTCGGGGGTGGTGGCGTCGTTGCGGCAGCGATAATCACCGCACGGTCGCCATCCGCCACCCGGTTTGGGTACGATGTGCAGGGGCGAGGCCCACGCGCTGTTCGAGCGCCGCACAATGCCCAACCGCTCCAGCGCGTCGAATTCCGCCTCGGCCACGGCGAGTTTGGCAGGGTCGAGGCGACGAGCCCTGGCGTAGACCGGTGGACCAGTGGTCGGAATGTGGTGTTCGACGCTGTGTTTGATGGCGATGGCCAAAAACGTCGGCAGCGTGAGGGCGGGGAACTCAGCGAGGAGG
Organism: Myxine glutinosa; assembly: GCF_964187855.1. Classification (NCBI taxonomy): domain Eukaryota; kingdom Metazoa; phylum Chordata; class Myxini; order Myxiniformes; family Myxinidae; genus Myxine; species Myxine glutinosa. Next base: position 24,112,734 of record NC_136269.1, read on the forward strand.
CGGGTGAAGTCGTCCGCGGCCGGGAGCGCGCAGGCTAGCCTGGTCGGTGCGGAGCCGCTCAACGAACAAGCGAGAGAGCTGAAGGTCTCGGCGTTGACGGGCCGACGACGTTTTACGTCAACCAAAAGTCCGTGGGCGCAAAGAAAATCTGCACCCAACAAAGCCATGGGCACGTTCGCAGTGACGAAATCCCACTCAAAACGGTGGCCCCCGAAGCAGAGTGCGACATGGCGTGAACCGAAGGTGCGGATAGAGGAGCCGTTTGCGGCGACCAAGGTGGGGCCGCAAAGCGCGGCATGCTTGTCCTGCCCCGAGGCGGGTATAACGCTCACCTGTGCTCCCGTATCGCACAGGAAACGCCACCCGGACGCGGTGTCCGTGATGAACAAAAGGTTGCCAGAATGGCCGACGCTCATGGCAGGAAGCGAGCGCTGGCCTGGTCGTTTCCTGACCCGCCGAAAGTGCACGGTGGGCGACACGTTCTGGCCTTCTGCCCGAACCTGGAGTGGTAGTAACACACGGTCCGCCCCGGTGGTGGCTGCGGCGCCGGTCGTGGCGAGTGCGGCCGACAGGGTGTCATGGCGGCCGCGGCCGCAAGGGGCGCTGAATCAGCCGGTGGCAGCGCCAGTCGTGGCGGGGGCGTTGCCTCGGCCGGGCCAGGTTTCCAGGCGGCCGCTCCGAAGTACCGCCCGGCCGAGAAAAATTTGTCGGCTTCCTTAGCCAGGGCGCGAAGGTCCTCGATTGCCGAGTTAGCCAAAGCTAAGCGTACCTGCCCGGGTAGCTGTCAGAGAAACAGCTCACGAAAGAGGAAATCTGGGTGGTGTTCGCCGAGCAGGGAGAGCATGTGGTCCATGCGCTCGGATGGTCGAGCCTCCCCGAGCTCAGGCAGATCGAGCAGCTGTCGCGCGCGTTCGGTCCCAGTGAGGTCAAACGTACCGAGGAGTAGTCGTTGGAGTGCGCCGTACTTGTCGTCGGCTGGCGGGCTCCGTAGAAGGCTCAAGACCCGGGAAGCGGTGGCGGCGTTTAGCGCGGAGACCACGTGGTGGAAGCGAGTCTCGTCCGCCGTGATGTGCCGCAGAGCGAACTGGGACTCCGCTTGGGCAAACCAGACGGCCGCGTGCGATTCCCAGAAGCCAGGGAGCTTCAAAGCAACGGTCGACTCCATTGCCGTGTTTGTAAAAGGGGTCACCAATGTGGAGCTGTGCTCTCACATCGAACTCCAACAATATGGACGCGACAACGAGCTGATTTTCACTGAGCTGTTTATTCCGAGCTCGGCACGAATGCACTGAAAAAGGCTATGCCGAGCGGCAATATATCGTTCAAATTCAAACAGTAAGCCACGCCTCTCAATGGGGTGTGGTATGCAACCAGAGTGACCACCCGCTGATTACGTCACCGGCCGGTACAAGAGAATTGTGTCCGGTAACCGCTACAGAACTTTTCTTTTTCAAAAAAAAAAACATTTCCTTGCCTAAAACACTCCCAGGCACTCACTGATGAACAAAAAAAAACTGATGAACCTCTGAAAGTTTGACGAAGATCCGTTCAGCCATCTCTGAGAAAAATAGCGACACACAGACCTACATCTCTCTAATGTAGTAGATTATTCTACTGTAATGCAATTGGCAATAACGAAGATATGCGAGTACAATGCAGTCGGCAAAGCAGGTCATACATACTAGTGTAAGTACACAATCTTGACTAGAACGAACCACAAGGAAGCTATCCCTCTTAGAATGTCACCTGGCATTATTCAAAATCACCCTGCCCTTAGGAAGTTGTGCCCTGCCTCTTGAAAATATGTAGAATACCCAGAATGAAGTTCAAATATAAAGTACAATTTAACGTGAATGCGTCAATAGATCTGCTTCCGCCCATGTTAGATGTCAACCCACTGTTATGCTTGATGTCAAGTAAAGATCACATAAAAAATTGTGGTCACATGAGAGCAAGAGAGAAAAAGATACGAGAAGAAAATAAAACATCAGATGTTTCCAACTCCAGTTATGATCTACAAAATTATTTTCAAAACGCACATGAACTTTTACACATTGAACCGAAAATTGAATGAGTTCATCTCTGTATGGCAGTCCATACTTCTGCCAAGTTTGGTTGAAATCCCTTTTGTAGTTCATAATTTATTGTGGTGACAAAGATTTTCAATTAAAGGTCACATGACCACATACCTTTGACCTGTTGAAACCAAAATGGAATCAGTTAACCTACTTTTTCCAAGTCTGGAATCCCTTCAGTAGTTCACAAGTTAACACGGTAACGAAAATCTGCTACGCACGCACACATAAAAACACAATGCCTCCAGTGCCTTCGGCTGTGGAAGCATAAAACTGCCTCCACCTCCTCTGCAATCTGAGATTTTGGCTTATGGTCTTGATCTTCCTCAGCGACATGTCGTTGGAGGCCAAGGAGAGGCCAAAACCGCAAAAATAAAAAAAACAAAAAAAAACATCTAAGCTTCCAGAAATGACTATCAGCAAAAACGTCTTCCTTTTTGCTCCCTTCGTAAGTCTCATTAATGTGTGTGGCAAATATCTGAAATAAATAAACAAAAATGATGTGCATCGCACGATACTTGTGAAATCCAAATAAAAAATAGTTGCCATGGAAACAGAAATTTGGCAATTTCGAAAATTTCACCCATCAAGTGTTTCACATAATTGATTGTTATGCATAACAAATTTACCAAAAATCTTACTCATACACTACATACATACAAATAAGCTACGGAAGTTTAAATTTCATTGTTGAGGTACGACCTGTAATAATAAAAGGCAGTGTCCGTCCATCCGTCCGTCCGTCCGTCTTCCGTCTGCCTGCCTCCTCCATAACTCCAAAACCATGAAACCTAACGGCCTCAAACTTTGCATGCATACACCTGGACCCCCAACAGATTGCATTGATGAAAACTGTTGGGTGTGTTATAACAACCTTTTTGAAGATGATTAAAGAGGTGCTCATAAGAAAAAACCGGAAAAAGCCTTAATGAAATGATGAGCCTTAATGAAAGTTAATAGGATGAAAAATGATAATTCTATGCGATCTTGACCTTTGACCCTTTGAGCTATTGACGTCAAAAACAATATGCTTCTAGGTTTTGATTGGTGAACCAATTCAGTGACCCATTACACAAATTCTGTTCGCCCTGGCAGAGTACCCAGACTCCGGGTAGGTGGAGATTGCGCATTACTTGCTGAAAAAGGTAGTCTGTGCATTGCAAGAAGACTCTATAGATCTTTGTGTGATGTGCATCTAATGGGTCTACAGGCTTAAGATGTCTTAGGGTGTAAAGGTTGAAAGGGTCTAAGTGGTCAATAAGGGTTTATAAAGGGTCTAAAGAACGAAAGGGTATTTTCCTATAGCAGTTAGGGTGTAAAGGGGTCTAAATGGGTCAATGGGTACAGGGGTTCAAGGGGTATAACATTCCAAAGGGAAATGTCTAAGGTCAAGGGGTCTAAAGGGTGTAAAGGTGTTCAGTAGTCTAAGGGGTCAAAAACATCTAAAAGGGTCGAAAACAGTCTGAAAGTGTCAAAAATTTTCTGAAGATTTCTGAAAAACGATTTGAAGGTTTCTCCCAATGTAACATCTTCCCTTCTGGATTTGGTGATGTCCAACTTCCCCGCCAATGTATTCTTGCTCATCCTCTGCCCCAATTGGCTCATCTGATCATGTGCTTGTGAAGGTCAACAACTCTCTGGTCATTCTCAGAGATTTGCAGAGAATAGCCTCAGCGCCGGCAAGTCTGGTAGTTCATTCAGGCAAATTGGCAGGGACTGCAAGCAGCCATCACACTTCAGGACTGGTCTCCTATATCTACCCCTCCGGATATTATTTCAGCCTGGGAATTCTTCCACATAAACCTGCTCTCTCTCATACACAGATGCATCCCCTCCATTTATCTTACCCATCCTTCCACTCTTGGTACTCTAAATCCTATGGTGAGGCAATTGCCCAAAATGACCATTCTGCAAAACCTCCCATTTACTTTCTCAAGAACCGTCTCAAATAGGTACAGTCACTCATACTCTTGGGTCTCGTTCTCAAATTATTTTTTTTTTATTTTTATTTTTTTTTTTGTGTGTGTGTGTGTACTGAATCGAGGCTCGTGAAAGACCTAACATTTACTTCACAAACAAATCAACCAGACAAACAAAATACCCAAAAAGAGGGAGCGGAAGACAAGATGGGGAGAAGGGGAAGCACACAAACACAACATCCAAGAGCAGGGAGATGTGTGGAAGGGAGAGGGCCCGGGGGGAGGAGGCATGGGAAGGGGGGGGGGGGGGAGGGGGAGGGAGAAGTATAAAGCACAAGGACACCAAGGACTTCCTGGACAGAAGTTGGTATTTCAAAAAAGTGGAATTGGGGTGAAATTAGCGGGGGTAGAAAAGATCAAGGTTTTGGATGGGGGAAGATAAGAGATGGTGGTGAACAGCTGTTTTAAAGACTTGGTGGAGTGGGATTGAAGAGAGTGAGGGAGTTTGTTCCAGAGGTGGGAGAAAAGAGGAATGAAGGAGTGAAGGTGAGCAGAGAGTCTTGATTTTGGCAGTTTAACCATAAGAGGGTTGCAGGCAGATCTTGTGCGACCTGTAGGAATATTTGCAGGACAGAGCCCAGAGAGAGCTGGGGGGGCAAGGCCAGAGAGGAGTCGGTAGAAGATGGAAAGACCACCAACCTGCCTGTGGTGAGTGAGTGAGAGGCCCTTGGAGTTAGCTTCATCGCGGGAGATTCCAATGATTCTGAATGCTTTGGTTTCAACAGCGTGAAGGCGAGCTAGGTGTGAGGCAGGAGCACCAGCCCAGAGGGGAGAGCAGTATTCCATTGAGCTGCGGATGAAAGCCTTGTTTGTGGTGAGGAGCTCAGGTGTGCCAAGGAAGGACTTCGCACGACGGAGGATGCCCGGTCGGCGACTGGCTTTGGAGGCCAGATTTGAAATGTGGTTTTCCCAGGAAAGATCATGGCAGATAGTGAGACCCAAAAGCTTGAGTGACAGAACTTCTTGGAGAGGATTATTCAGAAAGTGGATGGGAGGGTTGTCCAGTCGGTCTTTTCGGAGAGACATCGTAAGAGTGTGAGATTTGTCAGGATTGAAAGACATGTTCCACTTGTTTGCCCAGTCTGTGATTTTGTCAAGGTCTGCAGAGAGTGAGGAGGCTGCAGACTGCCGATCTGAGGGATGAAGAATGGAGCGACAGAGAGTAGAGTCGTCAGCAAAGTGATAGAGAGGATTTTCAAGAGAGTCAGAGAGATCATTGATGAAGACCAGAAAAAGCACAGGGCCCAGAACACTGCCTTGGGGAACTCCAGCCTGAACAGGAAGAGGAGATCAGAGAAACCCATTCAGGGCCACACGTTGACTACGATTAGAGAGGAAGTCCACCAGCCATGCGTGGAGATTTCCATGGATACCAAAAGAGGAGAGTTTGGTGAGCAGAGCGGGGTGCCAGACCATATCGAAGGCACGTGATATGTCAAGGGAGACTGCTCTAATTTCCTGTTTGGCATTGAGGACCTCCATCCATTGTTGAGAAAGCAGAAGCAGCATGTCCAGAGTGGAGTGTCCAGGTCTGAAACCAAATTGATGATCAGAGATCAAGCCATTGGAGAAGAGGAAAGATTTCATATCTGAAGCAATGATGGATTCCATGACTTTGCTGATAATTGGGAGAAGGCTGATTGGTCTGTAGCTGCTGGGATCTGTTTTTGCACCTTTTTTGTGCAAAGCGGTGATGTTGGCAGATTTCCAAGCAGATGGAAGATGACCTTGAGCAAAAGAGAGGGTGAAGAGAACAGAGAGAGGGAGTGAAAGAGCGGAAGAACATGATTTTAGGACCCGTGGGCTGATGCCGTCAGGTCCAGTTGCAGAATCAGAGTCGAGGGTTGACAGAAACTTTTCCACCTTGTCAGGAGGAAAGGACACAGAGTCCAGGAGCAGCTGGGTACGACTGGGTACCGAGAGGGATGGGTTTGGGACACAAGATTTAGAGGCAAACACAGAGTTGAGGCATTCAGCTTTTTCACGTGCGGAGTCAGCCGTGTGGCCATTTGAGGTGAGGGAGGGGATGGAGGGGGAACAAACACCAGAAACAGATTTGACCAGACGCCACCAGGATTTGGAAGAGGGAGACAGATAAGAGAGTTCGGTCCTGAGAACGGAGAGATATTGTTTCCTGGCTCTCCTGAGGGTGGACACACACTTGTTTCGGGCTTTGTGAAAGGAAATGAGATTTCCACAGAAAATGATTTAATTTCAAACCCACATTTCAAAGTTGGCCTCCAAACCAAACCATGGACATACAGTCTTTCCTTGGCACACCTGAGCTCCTATCCATCTGCAAGCATTCTTCAACAATTTCTAGAGTGTTGAAAGTTCCCAAGAGCAAAGTGAGCTCCATCATTGGGAAATGGAAAGAATATGGAACAATGCAGATTCTTCCTCGAGCTGGTCGTCCGACCAAACTGAGCAACCGGGCAAGAAGGACCTTGATCAGGGAGGCGACCAAGAACCCAATGACCACTCTGATGAAACTACAGAGTTCCTTGGCTGAGATGGGAGAACCTGCCAGAAGGACAACAGTCTCTACAGCACTTCACAAATCTATGCTTTATGGGAGTGGGGCAAGACAGAAACCACTCCTGAGAAAAAGGCACATGGCAGCATGCCTGGAGTTTGCAAAAAGGCACGGGAAAGACTCTGGGAGCTTGAGGCAAAAGATTATCTGGTCTGATGAGACGAAAATTGATCTATTTGGCCAGAATTAAAAGCAAATCCGTGAAAACAACCTGCTTTAGAGTGCAAAAGACCTCAGACTGTGGCAAAGATTTACATTCCAACAGGACAATGATCCCAAGCATACAGCCAAAGCAACACTGGAATGGCTTCAGAACAAAATGTGAAAATCCTTGTGTCCCAGCCAAAGCCCAGACTTTGAATCCCATTGAGAATCTGTGGAAAGACATGAAGATTGCTGTTCACCGACGCTCCCCAACAACTTGACAGAACTTGAGCAAATGTGCAAAGAGGAATGGGGGAAACTCCCCAAATGCAGATGGGCAAAGCTGATCCAGACGTGCCCAAGACTCAAAGCTGTAATCACTGCCAAAGGCTCTTCTTACTGAATTGACTCAGGAGGTTGAATATACTTATATAAATCAGATATTTCTGTATTTCATTTTTAATCATGAAAAAATGTACACCCCCCCACCCCCACTCCAACCCCTCCCTCTTCAAAATTTCCAGTTTTCCCTCCTGAGAGTTCGCTTCTGTATCCATCATGTCCACCCCATGCATCCTCTCCTGGCCGCCATTCCTCCCCACACCCATTGGTTGGCCCAGTCTCCCTCCATCTTGCCTTTGGCTCTGCCATTGGTGTTTCCCCCTCTCAGCTGTTCCTTTTGTCCAGTTGTTGCCTGATAAGTTTAGTGTACTAATACTAGCTCTTCCATGAGCCTCGACTATGTAAGTATACCAAAAACAAGACCAAAAGTCTAACAGCGGCGTAGCCGGGCTTGCAACATATTATATACCACAAACACACCTTATTAACTTTTTAAACAGTTGATAATGGTGTTTATAACATTAAACAAAGAAATTTGGAGGAATCCCGACATCCATGAGGTAAGTTTAATTACAGAACTGAGGGAAGATCTACTGTAATCTATATACCCCACAATGGTTGGAGGTGTGCTCATTTACCAAGCTGCTAGCTTGGGCTTGCCAAGCCAGCCGTTCCATAAGAAGAACTCACCACACATTTCCATGGCTCCACTGTTTTCAGCAAACTGGATTTAAAGCAAGGTTACTTACAAGTACCCCTGGCACCAGTCAGCAGAGACCTCACAGCCTTTGTCACGCACATGGGGGTTTTCTGTTATAAGCGCATGCCTTTCGGTCTCTGCTCAGCTCCCAGTGTTTTCAGAAAATAATGTCTTCTCCTAGCCGGCATACCTGGGGTGTCAATCTACTTGGACGATATTGTGGTCCATGGCGCCACCCAGCCTCAACATGATGCTCGACTACAAGAAGTTTATGGTCAACTCTCTGCCCATCACGTCACACTCAACTCTGCGAAATGCTTCCTCAGGGTTCCAGAGATAGAGTTTGTGGGGTACAAGCTCTCAGGGCAAGGCATCACTCCTATCTTATCACATGTTGACGCCATCCATGCCCTTCCTGAGCCACAGTCAGTATCCCAACTAGCCTCCTTGGGTATGGCCACATATTACCTCCGCTTCCTCCCACAGTTTGCCTCTACTACAGCGCCACTATGCCACCTCCTCAAAAAGGATGTACCTTGGGAATGGATAACGGCTTGTAGCCATGCTGTACAGACACTTAAGCATCAGCTCACTTCTGCCCCCACTCTAGCGCACTTCAGTCTCACAGCGTCCACGATGGTTACCTGTGATGCCTCCTTGGTGGCACTGGGTGCTGTACTGTCACAGCTTCATGATGGGGTAGAGAAACCAGTAGCGTTTGCTTCCCGTTCCCTTACTCCGGCTGAACAAAAGTACTCGGTGGGTGAGAGGGAAGCGTTGGCATGCATTTGGGCATGTGAGCGCTGGCATCTCTACCTCTACGGCAGAGCCTTCACGATGTGAACAGACCATCAAGCTCTCATGGCACTTTTGACTACCAGCGGCTCAGGACATAAACCACTATGATTACTCAGGTGGGTAGACCGCTTGAATCAGTACAATTTTAAGTTGGAATTTACACCGGGATGCCAGAACACCATTGCGGACCTTCTTTCAAGGGCGGTCGTTCCACCATCAACGACTCAGCAGGAAACAGACACCGAACCTGATCGAGAGCAACTGCTTCAGGCACCCTTGTCCACTGTTGTTTCCATGGAATCACTTTGTAAAGGATCCCAGGACGACGCTCTGTTTACCACGCTCCGTACCTACATTAGAGGGGGGTGGCCGTCCAACGTGAAAGGGGAGCTGTTACCCTACGGCAGAATTGTCCTGCTGGGAGGATGTCTGCATTGCCAGAGATCACCGAACCTTGATTCCGGCATCCCTTAGAGTGCAGGTTTTGCGAATGGCACATGAGGGACACCTTGGACTAGTGAAAGTTAAACAGCACTGCAGAGACATTGTCTGGTGGCCCACCATCGATCACGACATCGAACTGATGGTCAAGGATTGCACTGCTCCTCAGCAGAAAATCCTCTCAGCCAACTCCTGCCCCTCTATCCCCGATACAGTGGCCATCCGCACCTTGGAAACATCTCCAGGTGGACCTCTGCGGAGAACTGCATGGGGCACCAGCCCATGCCCGTTACCTACTCGTGGTATATGACCTCCATTCAAAGTGGCCTGAAGCTTTGGCGCTGAGGTCAGTCACCACTCAATCGGTTATTCAAAAGCTTGATTCATTGTTTGCCCGGGGGGGGGGGGGGGGGGGTCTCCCGGATATCATTACCACAGACAACGGGCCCCAATTTATTTCTGCTGACTTTACAGCTTAACTGGCAGAGAGCTATCAAGCACATTAGAACAGCCGTATACCATCCTCAAGCTAATGGAGGTGTGGAGCGCCTCAACCAGACGCTAAAGAACGGCATCCGTGCTTACCTGACCGAAGGTTGGCAGTTTGAAGCAGCTCTCCTGCAAACACTCTTACACTTTTGGACCTCCAAGCACACAACTACAGGCGTATCCCCCGCGTCGCTGATGCTGGGAAGGGAACTACAACTCCCGCTCGATCGCCTTGGCTTTACCAAGGGTAATCCTACATCGACAGCTACACGTTTGCAGGTAGAGACTCAGCAGCAGCGTATGAAGTTGAGGTTTGGCCAGTCCAAAAGGGCCAAACCACCGACGTTACAGGAGCGGGACTGGGTGCGTGTCTGGCTGCCTCGGCGTCGCAACAAGCTGCAGCCTCGATGGTCGGACCCATTGCAAATCGTTAAGAGATTGGGAGCAGCCACCTATCGTCTACACGATGGATCACGCTGGCATGCGAATCGCTTGAGGAAGGTTCCTGTATCACCGGTCGGACAAGGACAGGGAAGCATTTCTCCTCTTCTTTCCTGGCAGCCACCAACTGGGTTTGACAACAGGCCTGCGGACACACCTGCACCTCCAAGGGCTCCTCAAGTTGTTCAGCGACCTCAAAGGGCTACGCAACAGCCTACATGGATGAAGGACTATGTGATTGGCTAATTTTTTTGAAAAGGGGAGGGAAATGTTATGTTTGCAATTCACATGTTTATAATTGATATGTTTGGAATATGGGAGTGACGTCATCGGAAACGGAAATGACGGTTAGAGTAGAAAGTGTGGGAGGAGCTGAGAGAGGCACATGGTTTGGCATGAGGCCTGAGGCCGAAGGCTGTGTGATTGGTGATCTTGCCACTATTTTACCCATCACTATGGCATCAGTAGGTTAGGTAGTTGGTAGTAGGTAGGTTGTTACGTGCTCCTCCCCAAACCCCGGTCACGGTGTACCTCCGAGCCCCGAGAGGAGTCACGGCAGAAAGATGTGTTATTCTGTATGTCAAAGATCAATGGTGAAACCACACCAATTGTTACCAACAAACAAGTATTGTATTGTTGTGGTTTTTAGAACCCTGCACTTTGTAAATATTGTAATAATCCCTTATAAATAATCCCCTGTAAATATTCCCACTTTTGTGTAAAGGTCAAAGGTCGCACCCTAGTTAGGTCATATTGCAACACGAAGGACACCATAGGCTCTTCTTTAGTTATTTCATTAGTATGTGTTTCAGGTAAGGATCTGTTCCCAATAGTTTGAATCTGTGTTGTATTAATCAAATAACCTAGGCCCCTTTTTCCAATCCTATTCATTTTGCGGCATAGCCTCCCTCCAAATTGTGTTCCCTTGCTTGCCAGTAGCGTTCGCTGCCTTCTGGTTGTTCCCGCAAGCCGCCATAAGCCACGTGGCAGAGTTGGAGAAAAAGGGGGAGGAGCGGCCAGGAACGAAGGCGTGGCCCCTCAACGCACCATCACGGGGCGGACCAGTGAGCGCTCGCGACCACTCAGGGCCGAGGCCAGCTCACCGGTAGGTGTATCCTAAAGGCAAGCGGCTTTATACGCGAGTGGGCAATATAAGCGGCTGTGTGGGACTACTTCAAGGGATGCGCGAGAGAGGTACCCGGGAGAACGACTCGAACAGATGAGAAAGGAGTCCTTGCTTGCCGTTGTCACGGACCATTGGAGGCGCACAGCTGGCTGAAGGCTAAGGGACAATTTATTATGTACGCCGCAACCCAGTCTTTCCCCCCGCGATATAATTGTCCGCTCACGTTGAACGCCACGCGAAGCTGCCGGCCGCTCGTTGCCGCGGTATGAGTGAACACCCGGAGCGCGAGGTCTGAGTCGGACCTCACCGCCTACCATCGACGCCTACCTACCACTTGCCTGGACCCTTCTCTCCCTTCCCACCACCACCACCACCACCTTTTCGTGTAAGTGGGTTGTTCTGTCCTGGGAGTGATAATATAAGACTGTATAAGTAGGGCGGGTCATACTCAGGTGCCAAAATGAATCTGAAGGAAATCCTAACATGAGGGGTGTCTATATTATGTGTTTTTTTATGGGGAATTCAAATATGAGTTTATTTTTTGGATAGGATAACTCTAACCTACATCAATTTGTATTTCTAAATTGCCAATTTTACCCTTTCGAACCCCTTTATAAGATATTAAAAGATATAAGGGAAATCATTCATATTGACACAGCCAAATCAAATGTACATATTTATTAACAGGTGAACTGCATGTATATCACTGGTTACAATTACAAAGATCAATCTTTTTACTTCTTGAACTTTACCAGGTTGCACAAGTCCTGCTTTGACTCATTCTTGGACATCAGCCTCCTGCTGGCCTCCTGAGCCCTGATGCCTCCATCCCTCTTTTCCTGTGAGAAGTACTTAGCAGAAGCCTCAGTCACCATTTTAACAACCCTCTCAATGCTTTGTGTGTGGCAAGGCCAGTTGAGCACCTCCATGGGGGTGTTGATGAAGTTCTTCACCTCTGAGGTGCTCAGGGAGCAGGTGAGAGGTGGCTCTGACACACCTTCTGACCAGCTGATCAAGTTACCAATGCTGGAAGCATCACAGTTGATGTCAGGTGTCTTTCTGGTCCTGACAGAGGAGTCCCCCTGCTTCCATCATCACATTGGTCAGGTCAATCCACCTATCAAAGAGGATGCAGGAGATCCCCCCCTCCTCCCTGCACTTCTCATCAAACTCTTCCCCCAGCTCTGTCATCAACTTCTCCTGTGCTCTATTGACCTTGTTCTTATCAATCACTTTACTTGTATTGTCTTCTGTGATGATTCCTGCATCAATCAGAGCTGCAGTTGCTATCGCTGCAGTTGGCCTCAGCCCTATGCCATACCTTACACTAGCAAGGGCAATGTTTGGAATCTCATCATAGTTTTTCTGGACCTTTGCTGAAGCTGCAGGCTCAGTGTCAGTTTCAGGGAAGAGCTTCTTCCTCTTCAACTGTACATTACCTCTTTCGTTTCCTCTTCAGTCTTGTACAATAAATTATGTGTTCCTCCTTTATCTGATTTCTTCTCATCCGATCGCTTTAGTCTTTTCCCAATTGAATACCGGTGGCACGATATAGGAACCGCTATAATCGGGTCGAGTCTTTGTTAACGGCCTGAGTCGTGGCTCGCTTCGCTCGGCGTGTCCATTACAGCCGCGGCTCGGGCGGGGCTCATTTCCTCGCTTACCGGAAGGCGCTGGTAATTAGGTAATAGGAGCAATTGGCCTACCACCCTATTCAGCGCTGACCGGAAGTGACGTCATAGCTCCAGGACTCGGACGGCCAGCTTAATAGACGAGGGGATTAACCCCCCCTCGGTAAGGGGAGCGCCGACCCCCGGTTCCGCAACAATTGGTGTCGGGAGTGGGATAGGACCCGAACCGAATTTCTTATAACGTCTAAAAAAAAAAAAAATTCGTCAAAATTAGGAGCGGCCCAAATTTTGTATAACATCCAAATTGAGTCGTGCCATGGATAACCAAGGCGATCGGATGCCGGTGGGGGAGATAGAGGAAGAGTTGGAGGCAACCCAGGACCCCACGGAACAATTGGGAGAGATAGAGGAGGAGGTCGAAGAAGGTGGGGTAGAGGGGGTTGCAGGCGCGCAAAATGGCGGCACCTCACACGTGGTAAAGGCAGCACAAAATGGCGGCGCCGCGCACATGGTCGCGGCAGCCGAGCCCGCAGTACCGGTGGATATGAACCTCTTCATGACGCAAATGATGGCCTTTATGTTATGGTCAAGACGGGGGAAGAAATGGAAAAGATAAATGGGACAATGGGTGCCCAGAAAGAGCAAATGAAGGCTCAGGGTGAGCAAATGGGAGACCAAATCGGGGGATTGAGAGACGGGTTGAGTAATTTGGAAAATAGAATGGGGGAGCAATTGGGAAACCAAATTAAAGAAATGGGAAATGATTGGGAAAACCAAATTGGGGGAATGAGTGAGCAAATAAGTAAATTTGGGGACAGAATGGGTGACCGCATACAAAAATGTGGGGAGAACATAGACCGCATGGCGAGCGGGAGAGGCACATCGGTACGCAGCGAGGTAACGCGACTCGAGGAGCGCAGGTTGAGTGAGCCAGAGCAAGGTGCAGTCACGTGGATCGGGATAGAGATCGCGACTCGGGGTGTGAAAAACCCGACGGCCGCCGAATTGGACAGGGCAAATTCATGTGCAGCGGCGGCAAAAGAAATTAGAATTGGAAAAGAAACTGAACCAATAGTGGAAATTGAAGAGACGGACGTAGAAAAGCACTCGCGGCAAGAAGAAAGGGAAAATGTGCAAAGTCCGTGCTCGCATCATGATGCCGTGCTTAATCCTTATAAAGATTTGCAGGTGTTGGAGCGAGGAGGAAGAAGAAGCGCCAAGGTGAGTAGGTTGGTATATGGGGTGAAGAGATTTTTCGGCAAACTGTTTGGCGCGAGAAGGTTTTTCGCGCGGTTGGGATCGCGAAAGCACCCGGGCATTGGTGGAAGGTCCTTAGTGTGCTGCGGTATGAATGGCGCACGTGTGAGGAAAAGGTGTGTGAAGGTGAACGGCGCGCGTGTGCGGATGGCGCCGGAGCGCGAGTGTGTTACAGTGAGTGAGAATGAATGCACGACAGAGTGTGATTGTGACACGGAGAGTGAGATGGATGAAGAGTGTGCGGGGATGCACCCCTGAGTTGGTTGTGTAGCGCGTTATTGGGTGTGCAACAGATTGCACACCCCTGGGTAGGTGTGCGCTAAGTGGTGTATGCGGGAGTGCACACCCACAAGTGTTACGGAGGACGTAATGGAGGAGAGGTGTGGAACGGAGTGTGTGATAGAGTGTGCGAGGAGAATGGGTGCGCAAGAATGTGCGCGAGAGTGTGTGGTGAGCGTTATGAGTAGACCTGAGTATGGAGCGAAAGAGAATGCACGAGCTAGTACAGTGGTAGAATGCGTGGGATGTACGAGCAGCGTTGGAGCGCCGGGATTGGTGAGTGTAAAAGGGGTCGCGTATGCGTGTGAGCATGCTAGGAGAGCATCGACGTTGACCGGGACAGCGTTTAGGCTGACGGATAGCCGACGCGAGCCCTCGGTCCGTGGTGTTCATTGTGTGCTGCAGGAGCTGGCGGGGATCGGTGTCGCGTCGCTCCTGTTCGGGGCACCGTGCACGATTCGGGCTGGGCCCCGCCCTACACGGTCGAGTCCGTGCTTTTCCAGGCAAAGCGGGCGGCTCGGTTCGAGGGGAGGTAGGAGGGGTCGGAACGTCGCCCCCTTGTGGTGGTGGCGTTCCACCCGGGCAAGGCTGGGCCATCGCGCTTGGTAGCGCAAGGCCTTGCGCCGGGATGGTGCTTGGAGCCTTGGCCCGACGAAACCTCCTCCCCTGAATCGAGTGCCGGACGGACCCAACCGCAGGAGACCAAACCACCCGTATGCATTGCTCGGCTTTGCGAAGCCGAGCTGTAAAGAATGCATGGACGTACCGAGAAGGCTCAGATATAGCGGACTGTGATGATGACAGTGTTATTGTTTGGAATTGATAGGGAATTGGCTTGAAATTACTAGTGATTCGAAATTGGGAATAGTGACGATTGGAAATTGATACCCAGTGTCGGGGGGTGGTATCTCTACCATCCCTAACATCCCGGGGGCAAAGGAGCTATAGTTTTATGGGGTATGGCGGTGAAAACCTAGCCAGGGAGGGCTTGGTTATTGTTAGGGATGTAGAAATGACCATAGGTAACGTTACATCTAAGTAGCGACACGATACCTGTAGTAGGGGACGCAGAATAGCCTAGGTTGGATAATAACGATGAGGGAGTGCATAGTATAAGGGAAGACGGGGAGCACGGGGTTCAGAAGGGAGTAGATAACTTAGATGTTGCTATGTATTTGTGGTGAGCATGATGATTGGCATGATATTGAGCGAATGGTCCTGGAGGAAAGGAGGGTGCAAGTGCCGCCAGGTGTGTGGGCACCAGGTGTGCAAGGGCAGTACGGGTGAATGGAGAATGGTTGCAGGGAATAGATGGTCTGGAGTGAATGGAGCATGGAATAAATGGCGTATGGAATACATGGTATGGAGTACGGAATGGATGGTGTGGAGTGAGTATGGTGGAATATGTGGAGCGGAGTGGTTGGTGCGAAAGGAGTGGATGGGGAAGGATGGACCCCTTCACGAATACCCGGGGAGGGTAGTTTAAAAGTAGTTAGAGGGAGTAGGTAAATTGTGGTTGGATATTGGCATCTGTGGTGCGAGTAGTTGCACAGGAGTGTTGTGTTGGGTGCATTAGTGGAGTAAATTGGCTGGGCGTGTGGCCTGTTAGTGTGTGTGATTAAATGGGCACTCCGCCACTGTTAGTCTGTCGGCCAGGTGAGTCCGCAGGTAGGCTCTGGGAGCCAGTAGTTGTTCAATCGGGCCCGAGGATCCGGAGGACGGACCCGGGTAGCCCGACGCCAGAGAGGGGCGGTAGTGGTGTGAGAGCGCCAGAGGGCCTTCCCCAGGTAGGTTAGGGTAAGGAGCAGGTAAGCTCGGGAGACAACTACAGGGGTGGAGGTGTGCAGGTGAGCGGACCCGCTGAGAGCGCCACACGACCCAGCCTGGAAATTATGCGAGGGCACAGGGAGTAGAATCGGGGGAGACCCCAAATTGGTGAGCACCACAGTTTGTTCAATGGGAGTTCAGTTCTTAGAACCACATAGTGTAAAATGGCCAATGGTTTGGCAGGGAAAGACCCCTGGTAGAGTAAGTGTGTTAAAGTCATTTAGAAGGTAGTTAGGATTGTAAGTCTCTTCGCACCATTCGCATCCACTCACCAAGGTGACAGGACTCCACACCACCGGTTTGTGCAAATATCTGGTATGTAAGACGCATCATGACGTGGGGTGACATTGTGCTTGTGATTCCATCTCTTCCTCCTTAGGAGGGATTGATGGGGAATTGATTAATGGCAAATTTGGGTTTAGAGGGATCAATGACGAATTTGGTATTAGGGGAGATATGGGGAAGACAGGACGTTAGCGACGGATTTGTAAATTGTGTAAATACGGGGTAAGGGCAAGGGTAGATTAGGTGACAGGGGGTTGGGGGGGGGGACGTACGGTAGGGACGAGCTTTCTCGGCTCGCTCTCCTGCGCACCTCACCTCTGCATTACCTTGTGTAACGTGTACTCTTGCGCCCTTGCACCCCGCTAACTCTGCTTTGTCTTCCTTCCCCACTCATGGACCGTGGTCTTTGGGTACTGAGGGGAAAGTATGCAGGCGTCGCAGTTGTGTGCCCGCGCCCTCGCTGCTGCCTGCCTGGACCGGTACCCCACTTATGGACCGCACGTCTTGCAGCCCAGCACCATATAGACCACAGGTCTGTGGCCGAGCACCACACTCATGGACCCCACGTTTTGGGGCCTGGCACCTCTGCTGGGGACCGGCCATTGTGGCCAGTGAGATCTTGCTTGCGGACCACGGTTGAGGTGGCACCTAAGCCATGCAGGTGGACCACCCTTAGTTGGCCCCTGCTGGCCATAATTTAAAAAGTGGACGCGTATTGTGCCCTTTTTAGTACCAAATAGGCAGCAAGCAAGAAGTCATCAAGAACCAGTGGCCCAGCAGAGAAGACGTCGCAAGGCATCGTTGTATTTTGAAATGTATGACTGTGCACTGGATGGTGCTTTTGTGCATGGTGGTGTTTTGGTGCTTTTTGTGTTTTGGTGCTTTGTGGTGCTTTTTGCTTATTGGTGCTGGTGGTATCGGTGTAGTGCAGTGCGTGCCTTTCCTCTTTTCAAAAGATCTTCTTTTGTTTCCCAAAAGACAGGTCCTGGGTTCGCGTGTAAATACGAAGTAGTGTCTTTGTAAATAATGCTCCCCACCATCAATGTGTAGTTTGAAAATTAATTCCGTAATTCGGTTATCCTGTGGGCGTGAGTCTGCTAGATAGAATGCAACGCAGCAGGCGGGACATACTTAGTTGTTTTAAAATGTCGCACTCAAGGTGAAGTTAATAGTAGAGGGTTACCACACCTGAGTGTCACACTAAGTTAAAGTTCTGTCAGGCCGGTACGGCCCTGGAGGTAATGAGGGTGCAGTCTTGTGGTTTTTAGAACCCTCCACTTTGTAAATATTGTAATAATCCCTTATAAATAATCCCCTGTAAATATTCCCACTTTTGTGTAAAGGTCAAAGGTCGCACCGTAGTTAGGTCATATTGCAACATGTAGGACACCATAGGCTCTTCTTTAGTTATTTCATTAGTATGTGTTTCAGGTAAGGATCTGTTCCCAATAGTTTGAATCTGCGTTGTATTAATCAAATAACCTCGGCCCCTTTTTCCAATCCTATTCATTTTGCGGCGTAGCCTCCCTCCAAATTGTGTTCCCTTGCTTGCCAGTAGCGTTCGCTGCCTTCTGGTTGTTCCCGCAAGCCGCCATAAGCCACGTGGCAGAGTTGGAGAAAAAGGGGGAGGAGCGGCTAGGAACGAAGGCATGGCCCCTCAACGCACCATCAAGGGGCGGACCAGTGAGCGCTCGCGACCATTCAGGGCCGAGGTCAGCTCACCGGTAGGCGTATCCTAAATAGTCCTTGAGCCAACCGGCCATATTTTGAAGTGAATGCTCCGGCGGGGGGAGTAATTCTCATTATGATTTTCCATTAGACCAATGTCTCAAGTGTCAGAAAAGGTGTGATGGACATCTGAGAACGGTAGCTTAGTGCCCGGATGGACGCCATCTTTGAAACCACCCAGCTCGAAAATGCCCATTTGGTGGGGTACATTTTTGCACGTGTATCTGGACTTCTATACTAGCTATCGATGTGCGGTTGACGACTAAATATACGTCCGATGTGTACCGTCTAAATAAAAAATAATATGAAGCATTTTGTTTTAGATTAATTATTATAAAAATCAATTATCGAAAAAAAATCATATATTTTTCAATATTTTATTATTAGACTTGTACTTTTTTTAGTGAAACAACACTGGTATGATTTTCCAAATTATGCATTGTGCTACACCGTTTATCTGTCTATAAAAATAACTCAAAAACTAAAACATATCATCCACCACGAGTGTACACAAAAAATATATGAAAAGGCATGCACTTTCCACAAACCGAAACTATGTCAGTTGGAATTTCCCGCCGATAATCAACCCACAGAACCCAGTGCCGAAAGTGACGTCAGTCTATTCTATATCTATATTCTATATTCTATATCTCAGTCTGAGATTTGTTGCGGTGACCTGATTAATTTCTGAGGGGGGGGGGGGGGGGGGGTGGGTGGCTTAAGAACTAAAAGTGAACATGTTAGATGGCGCCACATACAACTCTATTATAGAGTTGTATTGTGGCGCCATCTAACATGTTCACTGACTTGGATGAGTATGTCTATGTAAGCTGGCGAGCTTTTCGGATATCGGAGTAATCTAACGTCAGTCTTTTTGTTCTTTCAGCTGAGATGGCCGGTGTCGAGGCGAAACGGGCGAAGATTGAACCTGAGTCCGGAACGTGCATCCTGTGCAGCAAGAAGTCGCCACTCTCTGAACTAAGCAAGGCAGCGGGCAACAGTTCTTGGAAGACATTGTGTGACGCAGCCGCAGTTAGAAACTTTTATCCAATTCTAAAGCTAGTCCAAGAAGGCGCAGTTGAACTTCCTAATATTCCAATATTATACCATAGGGCTTGTAGATCAGACTTCACTCACAAAAACCACCTAGCTACTTTGACCAATGCAGCTAGAAGTTCTTCAGTTGATACTGGCGATGCGGTGCGACGGCGATCATCACGGGAAGAGATGATAAATGATGATAAATGATAAATGATAAATAATAAATGATACGATGATAAATGATAAATGCATTTTTTGCCAGCGTGCTTCAAAATTCATAAAAGGCAGTCGTACCCGTGAAACAGTTGTCTTGGCTGTTGAACTTCGAGCAGATAAGACAATAAGAGATGCTGCGACAGCTCGCAATGATGAGAGAGTTTTGGCATTGACTACACGAGATATGGTTGCAGCTGAGGCTCACTACCACTTCTCCTGCTATAGAAACTACACACGGCCCCAAAAACCTCAAGTAGAAACTGACATTGAAGATAATATCGAGAAAAAAGAAATGATACGATGTATATTCAATTTCATTCGCACTGACTTGTTCTTGAACCCGAGGATTGTTCCAATAGTTGATGTTGCAACAGATATCCTGTCTTCAGATACATTTTCAGTTGATGTTCGTGACTCCATCAAGAAGAATCTGCAGCGCACATTGCAAAGAGAGTTTGGAGAATCGCTCATCTTCTTCAATGTGAAACACCGTGTATACTTGATGCCCGATAATCTGACAAAGCGAGAGATTGCTGCAGAGTGCGTAAACCTGAAAGCAGAAGTGAAAGCATTTGAACGAACGGACGGTGAAAGTAACATTGTGCGTGCAGCTACTTCACTGGACACCAGATCAAAGATGCTCATTACAATGAACGTTGGCCGCCTCAGCCAGCAGAACTCACTTCAGATTACGTGAAGATACCAGATTCTCTTCGTGTATTTCTGCATACTTTGATTTGAGGGAGTGGGGGTAGCTCTGCGCGTGCCGACACACTGGTATGGTCGATGGCTCAAGATATCATCAATGCTGTACACCGGGGTACCATCAGAACATCGAAGCATGTCCTACTTCCGTGGGTCATGAAAACGCTCACCGGTAATACAGAGGTCATCAGAATATTGAATCGACTCGGGCACGGATGTTCGTACACAGTTCTGGAAGAAATCGAGACAGCGCTATGCATAGACAAATTAGCAAGTGTGGAGAAAGATACAGTACCACTTCCGTCACATGTGCACCTTTCGGTCCCGACTGTATTAGCATTCGATAACATCGACAGGCTAGAGGAATCGCTGAGTGGTGGCGGAACATCGCATCGCGTCAACGGTATCATCGTCCAACCGAAGTCGCAGTCGTGTTTGCCGCCCCAACCTCCATCGGCAGTATCCAAAGCAGATAAGAAGCGATCTATCCCGTCATCCAGCAATTTACTTCCAATATACAGCGGTGGGAAACGAGAGGGCCCACCTGCAATCAAGCCTGCAGATCTTTCTGACACTCTTGCAGGCGCAACATCCCTTGCGCAGCGCCGAAATCACGTATGGATTATGACTCGCATGCTGGAACCATGCGACCAGACAATCAGTTCGTGGACTGGTTTCAACATCATGACTAGAGATCGTGTTCAGGTGACGGAAGATGTAGTTGGCTACCTGCCGACTATAAACGCGCCTGCCACAGATATGGCAACAGTGCAAGAAATCCTCAGAGAAGCTCTGAACATCATGTCATCACTTCAGCTTGAGCGTATACCGGTGGTGCTAGACCAGGCACTATTTGCTAAGGCGACCGAAATAGCATGGAAAGATGTCGATCGATATGGAAGAATCGTGCTCATGATGGGGAACTTCCATACCATCTGTAACTTCATGTCGAGCATTGGGAAAATGTTTGGAGATGCAGGCCTTCGGGATGTAGCTGTTGAGTCAGGAGTAATCGCTGAAGGTTCCATCAACAGGGTTCTGGAAGGCAAGCAATACAACCGTGCTGTGCGACTCCACAAGTTGATGTACGAGGCACTAATGCGCATCATTTGGAAGGGCTTCCAGGTGTGGATAGAAAGCAATCATCCTGACAAGGAACCCCAGATTCGAAGCACTGACCTCAAAATTCGCAGCATCAAGGAGGATGTTTGCCACGAGACTCTCGCTGCTGCTCTCGATGATGATTCATGTGTACAGAGCTTTGACATGTTCGCGAAATACCTACATTTTCTGCGAACCAAACATGGAGACCTGGCTCGCTTCTGGATGATGTATATTGATATGGTAGAGACCCTGCTGGGGTTGATTCGTGCGGATAGAGAAGGCGACTGGATGCTTCACTTGGCTTGTGTCAGAAGAGTGATCCCTTGGTGTTTCACAATGAACAAGGTGAACTATGCTAGATATCTACCAGTGTACTATGCACAGATGACGCAACTCCACGAAACATGCCCCGAGTTGTACAGGCATTTCAATCAAGGCTACTTCTCCGTACAGCTTAGACCAGGGAATCCATTTGCCAGAATCGCTGTTGATCAGACAACAGAAGAAACAGTAAACAAAGATACGCAAACAGCTGGAGGAACACGAGGTTTTAGTCTTCGACAAGGGGCTGTGTCACGATACTATCTAACTGCAGAAAATCGGGCTACTGCACTGAGGCAACTACGAGAAACTATCCTTGTGAATGGCAGCGACACATCTCACGCCAAGCACCCTGACTTGTCTACTTCTCGCATCAAACGTGATGAGTCTGGCGTCACAGCTATCTGTGATCTACTGGAAAATGACTGGACCAATCCATTCGCCGATGATCCGTCATGTCTTCTCAGTATATCTACCGGAGCGGCTGCGAGGGAGGACGTTTCTAATGACCTACTCAACGCCCTGCAAAAGGGGGAAGCGGCGTATCAAAGCTTCCAGAAACGTCTTGAAGAGGGAACAGGCTTTCATGACACATTGAACAAGCTAAACTTGAAGACCTTTGGTAAGATCAAGCAGAAAGTTGTGAAGGGCACAAACAAGGAGATCGTCCTGAGAGCTGACAGACAACTGTTTGCCACCATGATACTCATCGCCAAGACAAGGAACCTCGACATGCAACTTGTCCTTTGTCACCCACTAGGGCCGTTACCATGGTCTTTGGCAAACGTTGATGGGTCAATGAAAAAAACGAACAAAGCTGCACTTGCGAAACACATGGAAGGTCTTGTGGAACCAGCCGAGAACGTTGACAAGCGAAGTGCAACAATAATTGATGCGATGGCTCTCATACAAAAGATGCATGGCGAGAACGACACGTTCGAAGAACTATCTGACCGCATCCTTGCTGCAGCGCTTCACGCTGGTCAAGGCAGTGAGTGCATCGATGTTGTCTTTGACACATACACAGAAGAATCCATCAAAGCAGCTGAGCGTGTGAACCGCGGTTCAAATGAAGGCATCAGTTTCAGCGAGATCAGACCCGCACACAAAATCATGAACTGGCGGCGTCTCCTTGCTTGCAGCCAGACAAAGGAGAAACTGGTTGTGTTTCTGGCGGAGTCGTGGAAACATGAAACAAATCGCGAAAAGCTAGGCAACAGAACACTGTATGTCACCTGTGGTGAAAAATGTCTGGTACTGACCTGCGATAGGTGGAAGTTGGTGCAAGCACTCGAATGTAGCCACGAGGAAGCAGACACGCGTATGTTTCTCCACGCAAAGCACGCCGCTACCCACTACAAGACGATCATCTTAGTGGCAGATGACACCGACGTTCTGATCATCAGTCTTCATCTCAGCAGAACCATCGATAGTCAGCTCTTCATCAGACGAGGAACAAAGGTTCGAGTCAGAATGATCGACGTTGGAAAGTTGGCTGCGGTATTGGGGTCTGGAGTTTGCAGTGCATTGCCAGGGCTTCATGCATGGAGCGGGTGTGACACTGTGAGTGCTCTGGCTAGCCAAGGAAAGATAAAGGCTTTGAAGCTTGTGCAAGCGAATGAGCTGTATCTTCAAGCATTCACAGATCTGGGATCTTCGTGGAATGTACCAACAGACGTCTTCAATAGCATTCAGGCCTTCACGTGTCAGCTGTACGCCAAGAACACGAAGATCGTCGGTGTTAATTCGCTCCGTTATCACATGTTCTGTGCAAAGAAGGGCCAGATCGAATCTGGACAATTGCCGCCTTGTGAAGACTCTTTGATGCAGCATACGCTTAGGGCCAACTATCAGGCGGCTATCTGGCGACGCAGCCTTGAAAACCTACCAGACGTCCCAACACCATCAGCAGGACATGGTTGGGAACTCGATGATGGCGGTTCGCTCACAATCCGATGGATGGCGGGTCTACCAGCTCCAGATGTCGTCTTGAATCTCATCTCATGCACATGCAGAAGGACGTGTCGACCGTCAGATTGCTCCTGCATACTGAATGGGTTGAAGTGCACTGTTGTGTGTAAGCTGCAGGGATGCTCCAACATGGTGCAGGATGATGCTATCGTGGCTCAGGATGCCAATGACTCTGATGGCGACTCTGATGATTAACTTTGTGTGCACTGTATATTGTATAGCATATGTTGTTCTCTATTATAATGCAGGCCAAATTGCCTGAAAATCTTTATAGACAGATAAACGGTTTAGCAAAATGTATAATTTGGAAGATCATACCGGTGTTATTTGACTAAAACATGACATGTTCAATGATACCTCCGCTTGCTTATTAGGAATATACATCGTATGGTGTTAAAATCAGCTCCATACGTCTTTCCAAACTCTAGTAATGAATAATTAATATAATTGGCGGCCATTTTGAAATCCAAGATGGCCACCAAAGTGCAGATTTCCTATGTAACAATTTCCGCCTGCTTATTAGATATCGTATGGTGTTAAAATCCTCTCCGTACGACATTCCTAACTTGCGTTATCGTCAGAATAGATAATGCCAGCGGCGGCCTAAGTCATTTTATGCCTCTTTACATTTATTTGTTGTAAACTCGTGGTGGATGATATGTTTTAGTTTTTGAGTTATTTTTATAGACAGATAAACGGTGTAGCACAATGCATAATTTGGAAAATCATACCAGTGTTGTTTCACTAAAAAAAGTACAAGTCTAATAATAAAATATTGAAAAATATATGATTTTTTTTCGATAATTGATTTTTATAATAATTAATCTAAAACAAAATGCTTCATATTATTTTTTATTTAGACGGTACACATCGGACGTATATTTAGTCGTCAACCGCACATCGATAGCTAGTATAGAAGTCCAGATACACGTGCAACAATGTACCCCACCAAATGGGCATTTTCGAGCTGGGTGGTTTCAAAGATGGCGTCCATCCGGGCACTAAGCTACCGTTCTCAGATGTCCATCACACCTTTTCTGACACTTGAGACATTGGTCTAATGGAAAATCATAATGAGAATTACTCCCCCCGCCGGAGCATTACTTTTGGTCTGGCTCAAGGACTAAAAGGCAAGCGGCTTTATACACGAGTGGGCAATATAAGCGGCTGCGTGGGACTACTTCAAGGGATGCGCGAGAGAGGTGTCCGGGGGAACGACTCGAACAGATGAGAAAGGAGTCCTTGCTTGCCGTTGTCACGGACCATTGGAGGCGCACAGCTGGCCGAAGGCTAAGGGACAATTTATTACGTACGCCGCAACCCAGTCTTTCCCCCCGCGATATAATTGTCTGCTCACGTTAAACGCCACGCGAAGCTGCCGGCCGCTCGTTGCCGCGGTACGAGTGAACACCCGGAGCGTGGACCGGAGCGCGAGGTCGGAGCCGGACCTCACCGCCAACCATCGACGCCTACCTACCACCTGCCTGGACCCTTCTCTCCCTTCCCACCACCACTACCACCTTTTCGTGTAAGTGTATTTGTTCTGTCCTGGGAGTGATAATATAAGACTGTATAAGGCTGCCCTGTGTTACTGCTTCTTCCTCTTCAACTGCACACTACCTCTTTCGTTTCCTTTTCATTCTTGTACAATAAATTCTGTGTTCCTCCTCTATCTGATTTCTTCTCATCCGATCGCTTTAGTCTTTTCCCAATTGAATACCGGTGGCACGATATAGGAACCGCTATAATCGGGTCTAGTCTTTGTTAACGGCCTGAGTCGTGGCTCGCTTCGCTCGTCGTGTCCATTACAGCCGCGGCTCGGGCGGGGCTCATTTCCTCGCTTACCGGAAGGCGCTGGTAATTAGGTAATAGGAGCAATTGGCCGACCACTCTATTCAGCGCTGACCAGAAGTGACGTCATAGCTCCAGGACTTGGACGGCCAGCTTAATAGACGAGGGGACTAACCCCCCCCCCCCCTCGGTAAGGGGAGCGCCGACCCCCGGTTCCGCAACAGTATTAAGGTCACACAAGAATAACAGTACAAAAACAATAGTAATCAATTGTACAACAAATATATGATGGTACCATCAGTTTCGTACAATATAACTCACTGTGCTCCAAGTGAGCGAAAAGAACATCCCCAATGTCTCTATCCCGGCTTCAAGCCAAAGTTGATCCACGCTCCAGTGATCATCAGAACGATGTCGAATCGAGACCAGAATCCCGTTCGGTTGACAGTGACAGTCACGCTGCCAAAGATGCGTAAAGGTGCCCTCAAGGCGACTGGGAAATCACCCCTTTGGATATGGACGTTCAACGGCTCCCTTTACGGCGAACCGCAAATTTCCACTCAAAATCCACGTTACACACACACCAGCTTAACTTCTGGATGCGGTGAAATGGTTGAAGCAAGGCAAAGAGCCCAGAGTGATGCGAAATCAGGCTCGAGACAAAAACGGCCAACGGGCCTCTTCTCGAAGCGCAACTGCCCTCAAACAACGATTCTCTTCGGAATCGACCGCAAAACCTGACACGCAGGTTGATCTGTCACAGCGATAACAACTCTGTCGCAGGAATCCCTTTCCCGGGAAACCCGAAGTTCACTCGTGACCCTCGTTCGCCAACGTTTGCTCAAGACCTCGAAGCAGCTCGGCTTCTTGTCCGACTCACTCGCTCCGCCTCCTTTTCCTCTTCTTCCTCTTCGTCTTCGTCCGGTTCCGGTTTCTTTTAAAACATTAACTTTTTTTACCTTTTGAAAATAGTAATCTCTATTTCACTTAAACGACAACAATAGTAGTACATGCAACCAAAAATGTTTACAGTGGATGAGAACCACAACAACGGAAGTGATGAATCCGTAACACTTCCCCCCCTCAAGAAAGAAAGTTTGAACATAGTGAAAACTTTCTTTGCATGCAAAAACTCTTTCAACAAACAAAAGTAAAACTCACACCCAAAAGATCAATTCATGTGAACAACAATAATTAATATTCCCCAAAATAAAGCAACAAAACTTCCAACAACCTACAGGAATTTCCAAAGTTAGTTCACTCTGGATAAAGCATCAACAACGACATTGACCCTGCCCTTTACATGCTCAATTTCCAAGTTGAACTCCTGCAAAGCCAAACTCCATCTCATCAACCTCTGATTTTATTTTTCATTTTTTGAATGAAGGTTAAGGGGTTGTGATCAGTGAAGACTTTTAAAGGAAAGGTAGTAGTTCCCAGATACACCTCAAAATGCTGAAGCGCTAGCAGGAGAGCAAAGGGTCTCTTTTTCCACAGTGGCATAATTTGCCTGATATTTGTTAAACTTTTTGGAATAGTAGCACACCGGGTGATCCACGCCATCCTCATCTTCCTGTAATAGAACGGCCCCAACCCCCACATCACTTGCATCAATGATTCAATGGCCAACTTGAAAATCCGGGGCTGCTAGGACAGGAGAGCTCATTAATATTGCTTTGACGTGGGCAAAGGCAGCCTGACATTTGTCATCCCAAACAAACTTGGTCTCTTTCCTCAGCAAATTCGTTAAAGAGGCTACCACATCAGAAAAATTCCTGCAGAACCGCCGGTACCAACCAGCCATACCCAAGAATCTCATGAGCTCCTTCTTCCCTTTTGGAACTTCGAAGTGATCAATGGCTTCTATCTTGGCTGTCACCGGTTGCACCTGACCCTGACCTACTACATGGCCTAGGAACACCACCTGTGCTTTTACAAACTCACTCTTAGATAAGTTGATGGTCAACCCTGCCTCGGTCAGTTTCTTGAAAAATGCATGAATTTGTTTAATATGATCTTCCATGGTCATGGTGTGTATGATGACATCATCCAGATAAGCCTCCACCCCCTCAAGGTCTGCATTGAGCTTACTAATCAGCCGTTGAAATGTAGCAGGCCCGTTTTTCAATCCAAAGGGAAGAACCTTGTACTGATACAACCCATTTGGTGTGACTGAAGCCGAGATTTCCTTGGCTCTATCAGTAAGTGGCATCTGCCAATACCCTTTCAGCAAGTCAAATTTAGTTACAAATTTAGCTGGGCCTATTCTATCAATACAGTCATCAATCCTCGGGATGGGATATGAGTCGGTCTTGGTCACTGCATTAACCCGTTTTAAATCCGTACAACAGCGAAAACTGCCATCGGGTTTTGGAACCAACACACATGGTGAGCTCCATTCACTGCTGCTTGGTTCGATGATGTCATTCTCCAACATATACTGAACTTCCTTCCGAAGATACTCCATCTTCACAGGGTTCATCCGATAGGGGTGTTGCTTCACAGGAGTGGCTTCCCCCACCTCAATATCATGATATACCAAGTCAGTACAACCAGGTACATCTGTGAACAAATGTGCAAACTCAAAAATTAGGCTGGATAGTTGTCCTTGTTGTTCCCTCTTCAATGACCTTATTTCTCATCTAAATGACTCAACACTTCTGTGTTCGTCAATCTGGGACAAGCCTGGTCATCAAAGTTATCAAACTTCACACCGGCCTCAACCTCTAGATTCTCTTGCACCCTGACTGCAGGCACGACAGGTGAGACAGGAACCATTTTTTTCACAGGCTTCCTCTCATAATATTTCTTCAGTCGGTTGACATGACACAGCTGCCGCTTTTTCCATCGGTCGGGAGTTGTCACCACGTAATCTGTTCGATTAACCCTCCTTTCGATTGCATAGGGACCAAAATATCTTGCCTGTCGTGGCTGACCTGGAACAGGAAGCAACACTAACACTTGGTCCTCAGGACTGAAATTTCGTATCTGAGATTTCTTGTCATGTCTCACTTTCATTTTATCCTGTGTCACTTTCAAGTTACTTCTCGCAACTTCACAAGCCTTTGCCAATCTGTGCCCAACCGTTGACACATACTCTACCACTGTTGACTGTGACTCCTCCTGTAGCCACTGTTCTTTCACCAATTTCAATGGTCCTCGCACTGCGTGTCCAAACACAAGTTCAAAAGGACTGAATCCCAATGACTCCTGAACAGATTCCCTCGTAGCAAACAACAATAAGGGTATTCCTTCATCCCAATCCTTGTCACATTCAAATCCTTTTCTGCATCTTTGGCGTCCTTTGCGTTTTCAAACGTGACAAAGCCAAACCCTCTCGACATTTGCGTCTCCCTGTCTTTTATCAGCAGCACTTCCAAGAGTGGTCCATATTTGCCAAAGATAGAGTCCAGAACATCTTCACTTGTGTCAAAGTTCAGTCCACCTACAAAGAGCTTGCCAACATTGCCTCCATCCATGACTTGTGTGTGTGTGTGTGTGCTGACACTTAGTTTCAGGGTACTCGACAAGAAGTGCCTGTGCAAAGCGTGACGTCAGTAACTTCTCCTTCTCTTCAGAGCGCTTCCTACCCATAGCACGAGTCGCGACACAGGATGGAAAGATACCCGGAATCTCCTGCTCTAACTGTGCGGTGTTATTTTCCATACTAGGCTTTTAAACAAACATCGGATTACCAGAAACTCGACCACCGGGGAAATCATCCTCGATAACAAAAGAGATTCCCTTTACAGGAAGAGTGGCTTGTAAACCTACGGTGACCGGTCCTGACACCAAATGGATGACATGAAGAGGAGCTTTAACATAGCCACCAACCCGCTGTAAAAGAACACCAACACCAGTTGCCGTCTTCTCTGACAATGGCAAAATGCCGTCAAGCATCAAAGATTGATGTGCTCCTGTGT
The DNA here is from genome assembly GCF_964187855.1 of Myxine glutinosa. Classification (NCBI taxonomy): domain Eukaryota; kingdom Metazoa; phylum Chordata; class Myxini; order Myxiniformes; family Myxinidae; genus Myxine; species Myxine glutinosa. The sequence continues at coordinate 24,141,884 of NC_136269.1, forward strand.
CCCTCAATACCCTAACAGGTCTCTGGTCAGTCGTCTCCATCCAGTGACATAAACCCCTCTGGAATAAAAGGTTTGTAACCCTCTTGGACAAGGTCGTTCTGTGATGCCGTAACTTTGGCATGGGAACCTTCACAAGGCACTGTCCTCCAAGGACGATTTCTCGCATTAGCCAATGCATTCGGAGTTGCACTAGTTTGACTCCGCTCCTGATTTTTCCTTTTCAGGGCATAACATCGGGACATCAAATGCCCAGGTTTCTTGCAAAAAGCGCAAGTAGGCCCGGAGGATAAACTCGTGGTCTGCCTCGGGCCCCCCGGAAGATAAGTATGTCTTTGAACTGCAGTCTTCTGATCCATAAAAGTCGCGGTATCCAATTTGTCCCCATAGTCCTCTCTAGGCCGCCTCCATGAAAATCTGTTCTCCGCCCCTGATTTACCATAACTCCCCTGGCTAACTCTAGGTGGGAAGTTAGGTTTGTGGAGCCCCATCCTGTGTGTCAAGGCATAGCCATCTGCCACTATTGCTGCCTCATACAACTCTGGTACTTTCTTCTCATCCAAAAGTACTTTAATGTCCACGTGGACACACTGTTTGAATTCCTCCACCAAGATCAATTGTCATAACAGGTTGAAGTCTTTCCCAATCTCCTTCGAGTCACACCACCTAACAAACATGGTTTCCTTCATTCTGGCAAACTCCACATGAGTCTCACTCTCCCCCTTCCTGGCATTCCTGAATTTTTGCCGGTAAGCTTCAGGGACCAATTGATAGGCTTTGAGAATGGCTTTCTTCACTTTCTCATAATCTGCACATTGGTCAATCGGTAAAGCCGAATCGATATCTTGAGCTTTACCCACCAAAACACTTTGCACTAACATTGTCCAGGACCCCACAGGCCATTTTAGCATTTGAGCCACCTTCTCAAAATGTAAAAATAAGTTGGGTACCTCCTTTTCATTGAAGGGTGGAACCAGCCTCACATGCCTACCAACATCCCAAGAGTTCTGACTAGTTGTCGAACTAGCCGGCATGGATACTACTTCTCTCCGTTCCCCCCCAGTAATTTCAGCTCCTTGAGTTTAAGTTCCTTCTGATACTCCATGTCCTGTTCCTTTAACTCCCTTTCGGCTCTCCTTTCCTCTGCTCTTCTTTCTTCTTCAGCTCTCCTTTCCTCTGCTCTTCTTTCTTCTTCAGCTCTCCTTTCCTCTGCTCTTCTCTCCTCGAGTTTGAGTTCCTGTTCTGTTCTTTCCTTTTCAGCTCTCCTTTCCTCTGCTCTTTCCTCGGCTCTTCTCTCCTCGAGTTCTCGTTCTCGTTCTGCTCTTTCCTTTTCCGCTTTCCATTCCAACTCTTTTAACCTTTCCTGGCTCTGCAGTTGCATCTCCATTTTCCGGAGCTCCACATCTTCTGGTTCCTTGGGCAACCAATCCCAGGCTACCTCTTCCCTAATCCCACCATAGATTGTATCACCACTGTCTGCATCTCTGCCTTCCTCATATTAGTTTGGACCTCCAAGCTAAAATGTTTGGCCAATTTCAAGAGGTGCGATTTTACTAACGCTCTGAACTGTGCTTCACTAGGGGTCACTGCAAACTTCTCTGCGTCAAACTCCATGGTGACTATTGTGAACACCTGTTAACCTTCACACAAGAAATTTTTAAAAAACCAAAAATGTTTTTGTTTGTTTTTGAAAAAATTTGGGAATGTTGGAACAAGTTCCAAATTTGGGAATTCTGGGATTGTTCGGGAATTCTTTCCCCGGACTAAATTTAGGGAATTTTAGATCCCAATTTCAATTTTAGATCCCACAGACCCAATTTCGAGCCCACGAGTCAATTGGACGAGCCCCCCATTTCTGTTACGTGTTCCTCCCCGACCTCCGGGTCTCGGTATACCTCCGAACCCCGGGAGGGGCCACGGCAGGCAAATATATTATTCCATGTCGAAATCAATAAGGAAACCACACCAATGGTTATGAACAAACCAATAATATATTATAAATCACACAGGAATAACATTACCACAAATGACAATTAAGAGTGCACTCTCTATTCCATCAGCTAGCATGCATAAGGTAACTCACAGTGTGTTCCAAGTGAGTGGAAGGAACCTTCCCCAATGTCTCGATATTCCCGTCTTCGAGCTCAGAGTTGGTCCCCTCCAGTGATCAATGGAACGATGTCGACTCGAAACCAGAATCTCGTTCCGAGGGCAGGCACAGACACGCCGCCCAAAACGGCACCAAGGCGCATGCGGCCCAAAGCTGAGAAAAGGGTCACGTGGTTAAAGTGACGCAATGGCGCACTCACGGCGACGGGGAAATCCAAAGGCCCTCTCAAGGTACGAACTTTCACTGTTCACGGTCGGCGAGCCACAAAGTAATGGTCAGAAGCCTCGGTGCACACACACACCACAGATACATCTGAACGCGGTAGAAACGGTTGACGAAGCAAGGAAAGTTTGCTCGAAGCGCGAAGCGCACGAGTCAAAATGGCGGACGGCTCGTACTTGAGACGTAATCACACGACGATGGTTCCTCCGAATCCAACGCCAACCTGACACACAGGTTTGATCAGCCACAGCGATAACAACTCTATCGCGGAATCCCTTTCCAGGAAACCCAAAGTTCACTCGTGTCTCTTGCTCGACAACGTTCGAACCAGAACGCAAAGCAACCAGCATCTTCTCCGACATTTCTCACCGCCTCCTCCTCTTCACCTCCTTGTCTTCCGGTTCGGGTTCCTGTATCATTTTAAGGTAACCTTTTTAACTTTTAATAAGTGTTCATAAACAATAAACCTTTGGAAGACAATAAATAGTACATAGAATGAGAAATCTTTCAAATGGAGGAAAACCACAACAGCGGAAGTGACGAATCCGTAACACGATGCAATCGAAAGGAGGGTTAATAAAACAGATTACGTAGTGACAACTCCCCACCGACGGAAAAAGCGGCAGCTGTGTCATGTCAGCCGACTGAAGAAATATCATGAGAGGAAGCCTGTGGGGAAAATGGTTCCTGTCTCACCTGTAGTCGGGGTGCAAGAGAATCCAGAGGTTGAGGCCGGTGTGAAGTTTGATAACTGTGATGACCAGGCTTGTCCCAGATTGACGAACAGGGAAGTGTTGAGTCATTTAGATGAGAAATTAGGTAATTTGACGAGGGAACAACAAGGACAACTGTCCAGCCTAATTTTTGAGTTTGCACATTTGTTTACAGATGTACCTGGTCATACTGACTTGGGATATCATGATATTGAGGTGGGGGAGGGCCACTCCTGTGAAGCAACACCCCTATCGGATGAACCCTGTGAAGATGGAGTATCTTCGGAAGGAGGTTCAGTATATGTTGGAGAATGACATCATCGCACCAAGCAGCAGTGAATGGAGCTCACCATGTGTGTTGGTTCCAAAACCCAATGGCAGTTTTCGCTGTTGTGCGGATTAAAAACGGGTTAATGCTGTGACCAAGACCGACTCATATCCCATCCCGAGGATTGATGACTGTATTGATAGAATAGGCCCAGCTAAATTTGTAACTAAATTTGACTTGCTGAAAGGGTATTGGCAGATGCCACTTACTGATAGAGCCAAGGAAATCTCGGCTTCAGTCACACCAAATGGGTTGTATCAGTACAAGGTTCTTCCCTTTGGATTGAAAAACGGGCCTGCTACATTTCAACGGCTGATTAATAAGCTCATTGCAGACCTTGAGGGGGCGGAGGCTTATCGGATGATGTCATCATCCACACCATGACCATGGAAGATCATATTAAACAAATTCATGCATTTTTCAAGAAACTGACTGAGGCAGGGTTGACCATCAACTTTTCTAAGAGTGAGTTTGGAAAAGCACAGGTGGTGTTCCTAGGCCATGTAGTAGGTCAGTGTCAGGTGCAACCGGTGACAGCCAAGATAGAAGCCATTGATCGCTTCCAAGTTCCAAAAGGGAAGAAGGGACTTATGAGATTCTTGGGTATGGCTGGTTGGTACCGGCGGTTCTGCAGGAATTTTTCTGATGTGGTAGCCCCTTTAACGAATTTGCTGAGGAAAGAAACCAAGTTTGTTTGGGATGACAAATGTCAAGCTGCCTTTGCCCACGTCAAAGCGATATTAATGAGCTCTCCTGTCCTAGCAGCCCTGGATTTTCAAGAACCATTCAAGTTGGCCATTGATGCAAGTGATGTGGGGGCTGGGGCAGTTCTATTACAGGAAGATGAGGATGGAGTGGATCACCCGGTGTGCTACTATTCCAAAAAGTTTAACAAACACCAGGCAAATTATGCCACTGTGGAAAAAGAGATCCTTGCTCTCCTGCTAGCGCTTCAGCATTATGAGGTGTATCTGGGAACTACTACCTTTCCTATAAAAGTCTTCACTGATCACAACCCCTTAACCTTCGTTCAAAAAATGAAAAATAAAAATCAGAGGTTGATGAGATGGAGTTTGGCTTTGCAGGAGTTCAACTTGGAAATTGAGCATGTACAGGGCAGGGACAATGTCGTTGCTGATGCTTTATCCAGAGTGAACTAACTTTGGAAATTCCTGTAGGTTGTTTGGAAGTTTTGTTGCTTTATTTTGGGGAATATTAATTATTGTTGCTCACGTGAATTGATCATTTGGGGGTGAGTTTTACTTTTGTTTGTTAAAAGAGTTTTTGCGTGCAAAGAAAGTTTTCACTATGTTCCAACTTTCTTTCTTGAGGGGGGGAAGTGTTACGGATTTGTCACTTCCATTGTTGTGGTTCTCATCCACTGTAAACATTTTTGGTTGCATGTACTATTATTGTTATCATTTAGGTGAAATAGAGATTACCGTTTTCAAAAGGTAAAAAAAGTTAGTGTTTTAAAAAGAAACCGGAAACAGGATCGGGAACCGGACGAGGAAGAAGAGGAAGAGAGGGAGAGAAAGAGATGGAGCAAGTGAGGTCGGGGCAGAAGGAGCCGAGCTGTTTGGAGGTCTGGAGCAAACCCTGGCGAACGGAGGTCACTAGCGAACTTTGGGGTTTCCTGGGAAATGGATTCCTGTGACAGAGTTGTTATCGCTGTGACAGATAAACCTGCGTGACATGTTTTGCGGTTGATTCCGAAGAGAATCATTAGAGTGCCGTTATGTCTCGAGAACGGACTGTTGGCCATTTTACCTCGGCCCTGATTTCGCATCGCTCCAGGTTTTTCCCCTCGCTTCAACCATTTCAACGGATCCAGCCGTTAACCTGGTGTGTGTGTGTGTGTAACGTGGATTTTGAGTGGGAAATTGTGGTTCGTCGATTGGGAGCCGTTGAACGTCCATACCCGAAGGTGTGATTTCCCAGCCGCCTCTTGAGGACCCTTTTGCCTATCTTTGGCAGTTTGACTGTCAACTGAACGGGATTCTGGTCTCGATACAACATCGTTCTGACGATCACTGGAGTGGATCGACTTTGGCTTGAAGCCGGAACCAACTTTGGCTTGAAGCTGGGACAGAGACATTGGGAATGTTATTTTCGCTCACTTGGAGCACAGTGAATTATATTGTACAAAACTGATGGTACAATGTACAAAACTGTACAAAACAGTACAAACAAACTGATGTACAAAACTCACCGACAAGACATCAAGACCAACCTCATCTCCATCTCATCTGCTCCATCATTTGAACACCTGGCTTTTAAACTCTCTGGTCACACACAGTCAGTCATGGCTGTTGTCTACCGCCCTCCCAAACCACACCCATCATTCCTGTCTGACTTCTCCTACTTTCTGACCCAGCTATGTTCCCTCTCCCCCTCAATCCTCCTCCTTGGTGATTTCAATATCCACATGGACTCCACTGACTCCACGCTAACCACTGACTTCACTGATTTACTCACCTGCTTTAACCTCACTCAACATGTCAACTTTCCTACCCATAACCGTGGTCACATTTTGGACCTTGTCTGCTCTACTGGACTAATTTTGCACCATCTCTCTGGCTCCGACCTCACTCTCTCTGACCACCTAGCCATCACTCTGACCATCAACATCCCCACCCCAGCACCAAGGCATTATCGCACTATCAACTTCCGTAAGCTAAACGCTTTTTCACCTGCCTCATTCTCATCGACCCTCTCTGAAAAAATGTCCACTTCTCCCTTCGTTGACCTCCACACCCCTTCTGACCTCACTGACTACTACAACCACACTCTCTCTTCCTGCCTTGACCAAATTGCGCCTATAAAAACCAAAACAGTTTCTTTCACCCATTCTGCTCCCTGGTTTACCCCTGAGCTCCGCCTAATGAAAACTCGTGCTCGCCAACTTGAAAGACTCCGCAATAAAACAGGTCTCACAGTTCACTCCCAGGCCTACAAGGACCACATACAACACTATAAAGATGCCCTCTCCCGCGCCCGCTCCGCCTACTACTCTCAAATTATCCACTCTGGCTCCGGAAACCCAAAAGCACTCTTCTCTACAATAAACAAACTCCTCAGCCCCCTGAACACCACCACCCAGTCATTCACAATAGACAACTGCATCTCCTTCCTTTCATTCTTCCAACGCAAAATTGAAAACATCTACAACAGCTTGACCACCGCCGCACCCGCTCCCCCTCAAACCACCTGCCCCCCCTTATCCTGCCATCCCCTGTCTCAATTCTCCCCAGTCTCCCCTACTGACCTCTCTGAACTCCTCATCGGAATGAAAACTGCCACCTGCACTCTTGACCCCATCCCCTCCAGCTTTGTCAAGGCCTCCCTTCCTGCTCTTTCTCCACTTATCATTGCAACAATAAACTCCTCCCTGTCTACAGGCATCGTCCCACCATCCCTCAAAATTGCTGCTGTTACCCCCATTCTGAAAAAACCTGGACTAAACCCTGACACCCTAAATAACTTCAGACCCATCTCCAACCTACCCTTTCTGTCAAAGGTTTTGGAACGCGCTGTAGCCACTCAACTCAAGCATCACCTCTCTGCCAATAACCTGTATGAAACATTCCAATCCGGATTCCGGTCCAACCACAGTACTGAAACTGCTCTCCTCAAAATCACCAACGACCTTCTCCTCTCCTCTGATGCTGGCAACCTCAACATTCTCATCCTCCTCGACCTCAGCGCTGCCTTTGACACCATCGATCACACCATCCTCCTCACCCGACTTGAAACCACCTTTAACATTACCGGCACTGCCCTCTCTTGGATTAAATCATACCTCTCTGACAGACGTCAGTTCATCTCCATCAATAACTGCAAATCCCCCACTGCTCCCCTCCCCCAAGGTGTCCCCCAAGGTTCAGTTCTTGGCCCCCTCCTCTTTATCCTTTACCTGTCCCCCCTCGGTCACTTAATCCGCCGTCATGGTCTCCAATTCCACTGCTTCGCCGATGACATCCAGCTTTTCATCTCCACCAAGTCCATCTCCACCGCCACCCACTCTATCCTGACAAACTGCATCACTGAAATAAAATCCTGGCTTCAAATCAACTTCCTCAAACTTAACTGTGATAAATCTGAAATAATCATCATTGGCCCAAAAACGCTCACCAAGTCCACCCATAACTTTGCCCTCAACATTGACGGTTTCCCAGTGTCCACCTCCCCTCACATCCGGAATCTTGGCATCATCTTTGACCAAACCCTCTCCTTCGACAAATACACTAAACAGATCACAAAGACAGCCTTCTTCCACCTGAAAAACATCGCCCGTCTCCGTCCATCCCTCTCCTCTGTGGCTGCAGAAACCCTCATCCACGCCTTCATCACTTCCCGTCTGGACTACTGCAATAGCCTCCTTTATGGTTCACCCTCAACAATCACCAATAAACTCCAATACATTCAGAACTCCGCTGCCCGTCTACTCACCCATTCCCGGACCCGTGACCACATCACCCCCGTCCTTTACAAGCTTCACTGGCTCCCCATCTCCCAGAGAATCCAGTACAAAATCCTCCTCTTGACCTACAAAGCCCTCCATAACCTGGCCCCATCCTACCTGGCTGACCTCCTCTCCAGACACACTCCCACCCGCAACCTCCGCTCTGCTGGTACCAACCTCCTGACCCCCCCCCATCCGGACCAAATTTAGATCCTGGGGGGACAGGGCCTTCTCCATCGCTGCTCCCACCCTCTGGAACTCGCTACCTCACACCATCAGAGACTCCTCCTCACTCACCACATTCAAAACATCACTCAAGACCCACCTGTTCAACACTGCATTCAACATTTAACCCACAGCATCTAACCCCTGACTATCTCCTCTCCTTCTCCCTCCTTTGTGCTTTGAATATTTCCCTATTGATTCTTCTTTTTTTGCAATTGTCTTTATGTTTTGCTATGCGTTATGTTTTGCACTCTGTCAAAGCGTCTTTGGGCTTCCTGAAAAGCGCTATATAAAATAAATGCATTATTATTATTATTATTACAATCATAGGAATGATATATTGGTTGTACAATTGATTAATATTGTTATTGTACTGTTATTCTTGTCTGACCTTAATACAATACTTGTTTGTTGGTAACAATTGGTGTGGTTTCACCATTGATCTTTGACATACAGAATAACACATCTTTCTGCCGTGACTCCTCTCGGGGCTCGGAGGTACACCGTGACCGGGGTTTGGGGAGGAGCACGTAACACAAGCTTGAACTCCGAAGGTGTTCAGTTCAAATATCGCAGAGTTCATACACGTGGGGAGGGAGGAGAATAAGGAGAGTGAGGAGGATGCTGAAGTTCCTTGCCTCACGGTTCCGACGGCAGCCCTCAAACCTATGGAGATTAAATCAAGCGAACACCGAATTAACCCTTTGAGTACGGATGACGTCCAGTGCCGCAACCCGCGAAAAAGTTTTGTGTGCGGATGACGTTACTGCACGTCATCGACTATACCTATAAATAGATCGTCATTACGTGGTTGCATTCCCGTAATGCCAAATTAATCCCGTACCGGGGGTATTTTTAACAAAAAAAATCCCGTACTCAAAGGGTTAAATGTACAAAAAGAAACACGTTTATTTTACGGAACCCGATACAAAGAAACGCGACGATAAATAAATAATGCTCCTAAATCGGGACCCGCACACCTCACTTCAAATACAAGCACAGGGGAAGAGTGAATCAAAGAAACCGTTGTGTTCTTTTGTGGGGACTTATCTCTGTCTGGCAGTCAGTGTCCGGCAGGAATCGGTGTTGGCGCGAAGTAGGCCTCCCCCGCGCCCCCGTTCACCAGGCCTCGATGTGTCCCTGTTCACCGCTCCGTCAGACCTCACCAAGCGCCTCGTTCGTGCCTGGCTCGTCGCACCTGGCTCGTCACGCTGGCGGCAAGCCTCGCTCGCACGTTTGTTGTTCGCACGCGAACGCAGGGAAGCAGAATCATCAGCGCTCCGTCAATCCACCGTCTTTCGAACTCCTCGTTCCTCCACCCAAAGTCCGACAGCAGGAGAAGGTCCAGCACAAAGGGACAGTCCAACGCAAGAGGGCAAAGGGAAGAGACAAAATGCCGGTGAGCGAGAGGTTTTACTCGCCATCCTGTAACATCAGCCCTTCTCTCCTCCAACCAGAGCGGCGCCCCTTGACCTCTCGAATCTTCCGATCGCGTTGGTGTCCTCTCATTGGCCGAGCACTTTTTACCCTTCGTGCCATGCCATCGGTCAGTGGCCAATCAGTGTGTCGCTCCTTCCACCAATCACGGGGAAGCTTTCTGCCCTCCCCCGACCAATCACACGTCCTTCCCTACTCTCCAATCAGCGACCTGCTCTTACTCGCCCCTCCCCCCGTCAATCAAGACTCCTTCTGGGCGTGGCTATTGCCTGCCTGGTCGATGTGTGTTTGCCATGGCGCCGTAGTGCATGGTTGCTTCCGGGTGGGTCATTGTGATGGAGGGGGATTGAATTAATGTGTGCTCTATTGGGCCTAGCTAATGTATGTGATGTGTTGCCATAAGGGACACCGGAATGTTCATAGAGGGGACAACACACTGGGGAATCTTATCCTTATGCCCAAGAACTACTTAACATGCCCCGCCCCCTCGTGGCAGGGACACATACCCAACTTACCCGGACACATACCCGACATCCGGTCTAACAGAACTTATTACATCAAGATTCCCTATCACGACAGTCGAGCACCTACCTATGCAGATCTACCTAAATCTAAATATGCCGACCCAAAATTCATAACAGTATGTCTACTAATTACATTTATTAATGACGGCCTTTTGGAACATATCATTTCGATCTTTCGACATTTTAGAACTTTGCTGCTTTGGACCTTTACACCCTCTATACCACCTTACCCCTTTAGACCTTTACATACTTTTGACCTTTACATGATTTTGGCCTTTACACCCTTCAGACCTTTACACACTTTATTCCTTTACACTCTTTTGACCGCTTACACCCTAGTTGTTGTTTTTTACGGCGTAGCCCATCGGGCAAAGCCGTCTAGAACAGTGTTTGTCCGTATGTATGTATGTATGTCCCCTCAAACGTACACCAATCAGAGCTGAGGATCTGGTCACATGACAGGGTGATGTGATGTCATTATGGTGGTACGGCTGCTGACTCCGCACACCGCCATTTTGATTCCAATTTCGTTCAGGCCGAACATACCGTCGAACCTGTCATATATCACAATCGCAATGCTCTACCTTTGCGTTTTTAATTCAATGTGAAACACAAACAACCCGATTGTTAAAATGACCATTGTGGCGGACACAATGTCAGTGGGCAATAATTCCGCGCAACAGTGGGTGGTGCAAGTGTCCGGGCGTGGAAGCGCAGCTCGGGCCACGCGCAGCAAAGGCGTCACGAGGCGCAGGGTGGAACTGAGATACATGCCCCGCCTTTCGGCCGACCGGCCATGCGGGGGCATGGCGTGGCCTCGGGACATATATGCGGGCTCGAAAGTCGAGCCTGCCCAGTGCTTACGTGTGAACTGTTAATAAAGTGTTTCAGTTTGTACAACGCGTTGTGGCCTACCTTCTTGGCAAACAAAGTGTGTGCACAGCACCACACTGGTGACCCCGACTGGTTCAGCCGTAGCTGACCCCTGAACGCGCCATGGCTACCAACGCTGTCGCCGTCAAACTCCCGGAGTTCTGGGAAGCGCAAGCCGACGTTTGGTTTGTGCAGGCCGAAGCTCAATTCCAGCTCCGGGGCATCACGGCGGACGACACCATGTACTACCACGTGGTCGCCGCCCTCGGGTCCGGCACTGCCGCCCGCGTCGTGTCCATCCTTCGGCGCCCGCCGGGCGACCATAAGTACGCGGCGCTCAAACGTCTTCTCATCGCCACGTTCGGGCTCACGGAGGCCGAACGCGCCGACCGCCTCCTGGACCTTCCCGCCCTCGGCGACACACGACAGTCCATTCGGATGGATTTTATGTTGTCCCTTCTTGGAGACCAGCGCCCGGATTTCCTGTTCCGAGCGCTTTTCCTCCGCCAGCTACCTGTGCAAGTGCGGCTCGCACTGGCCGTTTCGAACTTAATGGAACCCCGCGCCCTGGCCGGAGAGGCGGACAAATTTTTCGTGGCCTGCGACACGCGCTCGGTGTACGGTGCTGCCGTAGTGGATCCCGGTGCGGAGACTACAGCGCCCCCTGCTTCCCTCGTGGCCGCTGCTACGCCCCGCCCACTACTGCCGCCGCCACCACGGCCGACGCGGCAGCCACCACTGCAAACCTGGTGCTACTATCATGCCAGGTTCGGCCGCAACGCTAGAGCGTGCCGCCCGCCATGTTCTTTCGACGGGTCGGGAAACGACCGGGCCGGCGCTCACTTGCGGCCATGAGCGTCTGCCATTCCGGCAGCCTCCTGTTCATCACAGACACCTCGTCTGGTCGTCGTTTTCTGTGCGACACGGGAGCGCAGGTAAGCGTCCTCCCTGCCTCTGCATCAGACAAGCAAGCCGCGGGCCGGGACCCCGCCTTGCTCGCTGCCAACGGAACACCCATCCGCACATTCGGGAGGCGTTGCCTCTCACTGAGTTTCGGAGGGCAGCGCTTCAAATGGTCTTTCGTCACCACCAGCGTGCCAATGGCCCTGCTCGGTGTGGACTTCCTTTGTGCGAATGGGCTGTTGGTGGACGTTAAGCGTCGACGCCTCGTCCAGGAGAAACCTTCAGCTCGCTCGCTTGTTCGCTGAGCGGCTCGTTGAGCAGCTCGCTGAGCGGCTCACCGAGCAGCTTACCAAGCGGCTTGCTGAGCGGTTCCGTCCCGGCGAAGTTAGTCTGTACCCTTCCGGCAGCGGACGAGTTTACCCGCCTCCTCGCCAGTTTCCCGGCACTCACGCGGCCCACCTTTTCAGCGGTGGCCGTCAAACACGGGGTGGAGCACCATATCCCCACCGCCGGACCACCGGCCTACGCCTGGGTGTGCCGCCTCGACCCCATGAAGCTCACCATGGCGAAAACGGAGTTCGCCACGCTGGAGCGGCTGGGCATCGTACGGCGCTCCAACAGCGCATGGGCCTCTCCTCTGCACATTGTGCCCAAGCCCGCCAGCGGATGGCGGCCGTGCGGTGACTACCGCCGGCTCAACGACGCCACCACCCCCGACCGCTACCCGGTCCCGCATATTCAGGACTTTTCCGCCGGGTTGGCGAAAACGACCATTTTCTCGAAGGTGGACCTCATCCGGGGCTACCACCAGGTCCCCGTACAACCGGACGATGTACCAAAGACGGCCGTCATCACACCTTCCGGCCTCTTTGAGTTCTTCCGGATGCCCTTTGGGTTGAAAAATGCGGCCCAGGCGTTCCAGCGGCTCATGGACAGCGTCTTGCGCGACTTGTCCTTCATCTACGTCTACCTGGACGACATCCGAGTCGCGAGCGCATCCCGGGAGGAGCACCTGCTCCACCTACACACGCCCTTCGAACGCCTGGGCCAACATGGCCTGATAATCAACCCCGCGAAGTGCCGTTTCGGCGTCACCGCCATCGACTTCTTGGGGCACCGCATCACCAGGCACGGGGCCATCCCTTTACCGGCCAAGGTGGAGGCGGTCAGGAGTTTCCCGCGCCCCGGCATGATCAAGGGGCTCCAGGAATTCCTGGGCATGGTGAATTTTTATCACCGCTTCGTGCCCCGCGTCGCCCAGCTCCTGCGCCCCCTGCACGAGGCCCTCCGGGGGAAGCCGGGCAAAGGTGACATCGCCTGGATGGAGCAAATGGCCGTGGCGTTTGCGGGCGCAAAGCTGGCCTTGGCCAACGCCACCATGCTGGTGCACCCGGCGCCCGATGCACCAATCGCCCTCACCACCGACGCGTCGGACAACGCAGTGGCCCCGGTGCACGAGCAGTGGGTGAGTGGTGCTTGGCAGCCGCTGGCGTTTTTTAGCCGGCAGCTCCGCCCGCACGAACGCCGGTACAGCACCTTCGACCGTGAGCTGCTCGGGCTCCACCTGGCGGTCCGGCACTGCCGCCATCTTCTCGAGGGCCGCCCGTTCACGGCCTTCGTCGATCACAAGCCCCTTGTTTTAGCGATGGCCAAGGTCGCCGAGCCATGGTCGGCCCGGCAGCAACGTCACCTCTCTGCCGTGTCCGAGTACACGACGGACATCCGTCACGTCGCGGGTAAGGACAACCCGGTGGCGGATTGCCTTTCCCGGTCCGTCGCACACGCGGTCCACCTCGGGATCGACTATGCCCAGATGGCGGCGGACCAGACCGCCGACCACGACGTCCAGGCCTTGCGGACCGCCGTCATGGGCCTCCACGTCACCGAGGTGCCATTCGACGTCGCGGGCACTGCCCTCTTGTGCGACGTCTCCCTCGCCCCATCGTGCCCACTGGCTGGCAGCGCCCGGTTTTTGACGCCATCCACGGCCTGTCCCACCCGGGCACGAAGGCCTCCCAGAAGCTCGTCGCGGCGAAGTTCGTCTGGCATGGCCTCAGGAAGAACGTCCGCGACTGGGCCAGGAAGTGCCTCGCGTGCCAGCGCGTGAAGGTCCACCGCCACACCCAAGCCCCGTTTACGGTGCCCGAGCGTCGGTACGACCACGTTCACGTCGACTTGGTGGGACCTCTGCCCCCCTCGCGGGGTTTCACCCACCTCCTCACCATGGTGGACCGCACCACACGGTGGCCGGAGGCCGTGCCATTGGCGGCGACGGCTGCGGCGGAAGTCGCGCAAGCCTTCACGCTTTGCTATGAAGAGGAAGATTATCGCAGCATGACGTCAGAAATTACATAAGGAAAGACCAGAGCTGTCGAGAGAGAGAGAGTTTGGCCAACTAAACAAGAGGTGCCCTGTTGTTACCCAAGGTCAAGTGCACGCGCGCGCGTTCAAGCGTGCATGCAACTTACTGCTATAAGGGACGGGTTTATTTTTATGTTCCTGAGTTTCATACATTGTTTAGTCAGTTGCGAATGAGTGGAAGTTGGGATGGATGAGTGGAAGGAGGGATGGATGAGTGGAAGGAGGGATGGATGAGTGGAAGGAGGGATGGATGAGTGGAAGGAGGGATGGATGAGTGGAAGGAAGGATGGATGAGTGGAAGGAAGGATGGATGAGTGGAAGGAGGGATGGATGAGTGGAAGGAGGGATGGATGAGTGGAAGGAAGGATGGATGAGTGGAAGGAAGGATGGAGGAGTGGAAGGATGGATGGATGAGTGGAAGGAGGGATGAGTGGAAGGAAGGATGGAGAGTGGAAGGAAGGATGGATGAGTGGAAGGAAGGATGGATGAGTGGAAGGAGGGATGGATGAGTGGAAGGAGGGATGGATGAGTGGAAGGAGGGATGGATGAGTGGAAGGAGGGATGGATGAGTGGAAGGAGGGATGGATGAGTGGAAGGAGGCATGGATGAGTGGAAGTTGGGATGGATGAGTGGAAGGAGGGATGGATGAGTGTAAGGAGGGATGGATGAGTGGAAGGAGGGATGGATGAGTGGAAGGAGGGATGGATGAGTGGAAGGAGGCATGGATGAGTGGAAGGAAGGATGGATGAGTGGAAGGAAGGATGGATGAGTGGAAGGAGGGATGGATGAGTGGAAGAAGGGATGGATGAGTGGAAGGAAGGATGGATGAGTGGAAGGATGGATGGATGAGTGGAAGGATGGATGAGTGGAAGGATGGATGAGTGGAAGGATGGATGAGTGGAAGGAGGGATGGATGAGTGGAAGGAGGGATGGATGAGTGGAAGGAGGGATGGATGAGTGGAAGGAGGGATGGATGAGTG
This sequence comes from Myxine glutinosa, assembly GCF_964187855.1. Classification (NCBI taxonomy): domain Eukaryota; kingdom Metazoa; phylum Chordata; class Myxini; order Myxiniformes; family Myxinidae; genus Myxine; species Myxine glutinosa. Next base: position 24,157,022 of record NC_136269.1, read on the forward strand.
GAAGAAGGGATGGGTGAGTGGAAGGAAGGATGTATGAGTGGAAGGAGGGATGGATGAGTGGAAGGAGGCATGGATTAGTGGAAGGAAGGATGGATGAGTGGAAGGAAGGATGGATGAGTGGAAGGAGGGATGGATGAGTGGAAGGAGGGATGGATGAGTGGAAGGAAGGATGGATGAGTGGAATGATGGATGGATGAGTGGAAGGATGGATGGATGAGTGGAAGGATGGATGAGTGGAAGGATGGATGAGTGGAAGGATGGATGAGTGGAAGGATGGATGAGTGGAAGTTGGGATGGATGAGTGGAAGGAGGGATGGATGAGTGGAAGGAGGGATGGATGAGTGGAAGAAGGGATGGGTGAGTGGAAGAAGGGATGGGTGAGTGGAAGGAAGGATGGATGAGTGGAAGAAGGGATGGATGAGTGGAAGGAAGGATGGATGAGTGGAAGGAAGGATGGATGAGTGGAAGGAGGGATGGATGAGTGGAAGGAAGGATGGATGAGTGGAAGGAAGGATGGTTGAGTGGAAGGAGGGATGCGTGGAAGGAGGGATGGATGATGAGTGGAAGGAAGGATGGATGAGTGGAAGGAAGGATGGATGAGTGGAAGGAAGGATGGATGAGTGGAAGGAAGGATGGATGAGTGGAAGGAAGGATGGATGAGTGGAAGGATGGACGAGTGGAAGGATGGATGCGTGGAAGGAGGGATGGATGATGAGTGGAAGGAAGGATGGATGAGTGGAAGTTGGGGTGGATGAGTGGAACTTTGGATGGATGAGTGAAAGTAAGGATGGATGAATGGAAGATCCATCACTCATCCATCCTTCCTTCCACTCATCATCCACCCCTCCTTCCTTCCACTCATCCATCCTTCCACTCATCCATCCTTCCGCTCATCCATCCCTCCTTCCACTCATCCATCCCTCCTTCCATTCATCCATCCTTCCTTCCATTCATCCATCCTTCCACTCCTCCATCCCTCCTTCCACTCATCATCCATCCTTCCTTCAAACGGCAATCATCCATCCTTCCTTCGACTCATCCATCCCTCCTTCCACTCCTCCATCCCTCCTTCCAGTCATCCATCCTTCCTTTCTTCCACTCATCCATCCCAAATTCCACTCATCCATCCCTCCTTCCCCTCATCCATCCCAACTCCCACTCATCATCCATCCTTCCACTCAACCATCCCAACTTCCACTCATCCATCCTTACTTCCACTCATCCATCCAAAGTTCCACTCAACCATCCCAACTTCCACTCATCATCCATCCTTCCTTCCACTCATTCTCCATTCTTCCTTCCACTCATCCATCCCTCCTTCCACTCATCCATCCCAACTTCCACTCATCCATCCCTCCTTCCCCTCATCCATCCCAACTTCCACTAAGCGAATGCATGCAATGCGATGCGCGTTCTGCTAGTTACGGAGGTTGGGTAACAACATGGCGCCTGTGAATCACATGACAGCACTTAACCAATCATAGGGCAGACCAGTTGAAACCGGGTTGACCGAACTCTATCTGCGGCTCTGCCTCCACCTCCCCCAACCTTCTACGTTCCTCTGCCCCCCCTCAAACAACCCCTCACTGTGCCTCATCCCTTCACCATCAAACCTTTCGTCCTCCTCATCCTTCCCTTTCTTTTAACTCTTCTGTAATCTCTGACACACTATCAATTGCTCTCCCTACCTCTCCCTCTCATCCATCTTACCCTACCCCTCCCCTGTCCTGTACCCGATGCTCCCCCTCTCTCTTCATTAACGGTATGGACCTCAAACATCCGGGGCCTTCGCTCAAACCTGACTGATCTCTCCATACAGGTTGCTTCTGACAATCCAGACTTGATCTGCTTAACAGAAACTTTCCTCCTTCAAGATGTCTCTGACTCCTTAATATCTCTTCCTGGTGACTCCCTCCTCCGGTATGATAGACCTGAGCCTCGTCCTGGTGGTGGGGTGGCTATCTTTATCAAAAACTCTCTTCCTCACTCTCTTTGCACTGCCCTCTCTCCACCTCACCCCCAGGAGTACCTCTGGCTACGGCTTCCTCTCCGCTCCCACCTTTTGTTCATATGTGTTCTGTACCGTCCTCCAAACAGTGATGACTCCATTTACATTTCACTGTCTGACAACATGGACCAACTTCTCTCCACTCATCCCAACTCTCTCTTCCTCATATGTGGCGACTTAAACTGTCATCATGCCAGCTGGCTGGGTGTGGGTTCATCTCTCACCAGCCATGGCATCTCAGCAAAGGACTTCTGCGACTCACTGGGATTGACACAATCTGTCAATTTCCCGACCCGGATCTCAGCCAATGGTGTATCTTCTCTTCTAGACTTGGTTATGACAAACTTCCCTGCTAATGTCTGCTGCTCTTCTTCTGCTCCAATCGGTTCTTCTGATCATGTGCTTGTTAAAGTGGACATCTCTCTGGCCATTCTCAGAGAGCCTCCTCAGCGTCGACGAGTCTGGCATTTCTCAGGCCGACTGGCACGGTCTTCAAGCAGCCATCAATCATCTGGACTGGTCTCCCATCTCTGCTGCCTCTGACATCAATTCTTCCTGGGAATTCTTCCAAAGCAAACTGCTCTCTCTCATGCACAGATTTATCCCATCTCGTCTTCAGTTGTCTTACCCCTCCTCCCGTCCATGGTACACTGAATCTTGTGGTGAGGCAGTATGCCCTGAAACAACTTGCCTTTACCTCTTGGAAGGCTAATCCAACTGAAGGCAATCTCAGTTCCTTCCACCAAGCTCGGAACAAGTGTGTGTCTACCCTCAGGAGTGCCAGGAAGCACTATCTCTCCACACTCAAGAATGAACTCTCAAACCTGTCTCCTTCCTCCAAATCCTGGTGGCGTCTGGTCAAATCCGTTTCTGGTGTTTGTTCCCCCTCCATCCTCTCCCTTACCTCAAATGGCTACACAGTTGACACAGCACGTGACAAAGCCGAATGCCTCAACTCTGTGTTTGCCTCAAAATCTTGTGTCCCAAACCCATCTCTCTCTGTTCCCACCTTACCCAGTCGAACCCAACTGCTCCTGGACTCTGTGTCGTTCTCTCTTGACAAGGTGGAGGAGTTTTTGTCAAACCTCGACTCTGATTCTGCAACTGGACCAGACAACATCAGCCCACGGGTCCTAAAATCCTGCTCTGCCGCTCTATCTCACCCTCTCTCTGTTCTTTTCACCCTCTCTTTTGCTCAAGGTCATCTGCCAGCATCCTGGAAATCAGCAAACATTACCGCTTTACACAAAAAAGGTGCAAAAACAGATCCTTGCAACTACAGACCAATCAGCCTGCTCCCAATTATCAGCAAAGTCATGGATTCCATCATTGCTTCGGATAACAAATACTTCCTCTTCTCCAATGGCTTGATCTCCGATCATCAATTTGGATTCAGACCAGGTCATTCTACTCTGGACATGCTGCTTCTGCTGCCAACAATGGATGGAGGTCCTCAATGCCAAACAGGAAATCAGAGCGGTCTCCCTTGACATATCACACGCCTTCGATACGGTCTGGCACCCAGCTCTGCTCACCAAACTCTCCTCCTATGGTATCCATGGAAATCTCCATGCATGGCTTGCGGACTTCCTCTCTGGTCGTAGACAACGTGTGGCCCTGAATGGATTTCTCTCATCTCCCCTTCCTGTTCAGGCTGGAGTTCCCCAAGGCAGTGTTCTGGGCCCTGTGATTTTTCTGGTCTTTATCAATGATCTCTGACTCTCTGGAAAATCCTCTCTATCTCTTTGCTGATGACTCCACTCTCTGCCGCTCCATTCCTCTTCCCTCAGATCGGCAGTCTGCAGCCTCCTCACTCTCTGAAGACCTGGACAAAATCACTGGTCAAACAAGTGGAACATGTCTTTCAATCCTGACAAATCTCACACTCTTAGGATGTCTCTCCGAAAAGACCGACTGGACAACCCTCCCATCTACTTTCTCAACAATCCTCTCCAAGAAGTTCTGTCGCTCAAGCTTTTGGGTCTCACTATCTGCCATGATCTTTCTTGGGAAAACCACATTTCCAAGCTGGCCTCCAAAGCCAGTCGCCGACTGGGCATCCTCCGTCGTGCGAAGTCCTTCCTAGGCACACCTGAGCTCCTCACCACATACAAGGCTTTCATCCGCAGCTCAATGGAATACTGTTCTCCCCTATGGGCCGGTGCTCCTGCCCAACACCTAGCTCGTCTTCACGCCGTTGAAACCAAAGCTTTCAGAATCATTGGAATCTCCCGTGATGAAGCTATCTCCGAGGGCCTTTCACTCACTCACCGCAGGCAGGTAGGTGGTCTTTCTGTCTTCTACCGACTCCTCTCCGGCCTTGATCCCCCAGCTCTCTCTGTGCTTTGTCCCCCAAATATTCCTACAGGTCACACAAGATCTGCCAGCAACCTTCTGATGGTTAAACTGCCGAAATCTTGGCTCTCTGCTCACCTTCACTCTTTCATTCCTCTTTTCTCCCGCCTCTGGAACAAACTCTCACACTCCCTTCAATCCCACTCCTCCCTCCAGGTCTTTAAAACAGCTGTTCATCACCATCTCTTATCTTCCCCCATCCAAAACCTTGATCTTTTCTACCCCCGCTAATTCACCCCAGATACACCTTTTTTAAATTCCAACTTCTTTCCTGAAAGTCCTTGCAGTGTCCATATGTTTTATACCTCTCCCTCCTCCCCCCAAGTCCTCCCCCTCCCACATTTCTCTCGATGTCCATGCTCTCAAATGTTGTGTTTGTGTCCTTCCCCCCCCTCTCACCATCTTGTCTACCGCTCCCCATGTTATATGTTTTATGTGTCGGTTTGTCTTTCTGTGTGATTAATGTTAGCTCTTTCACGAGCCTCGATGTTGTATACAAAAAAAGAAAAAAGAAAAAAAAAAGCCTTCTTGGCCACCTCATAACTTTCATGCTCTGCCTTTTCTGTCCCTGTACCCTTCGCCTTCTGCCACTCCTTGAACTTCTTCCTCTTCTTGTCAATCCTCTTTCCAACTTCACCATCCCACCACCATGTTTCCGAGTGCCTCAGTGGTCCTTTTGTCCATCCACATACCTCACCAACGGCTCCCAACAGACTATCTTTCATTGACATCCAACCACTTTCAAGCTCAACCACATCATCCTCTACCATACTCAGCCTCTCTTTTAATGGACCCCTCACTGTCACCTCTTTCAACCTCCACACCATCATTCTAGGTTGGTACTTCACCTGCCGAGCTCTCCTCACACCTTTCACCCTTATGTCGCAGAAAACCAAGTGGTGCTGTGAAACAGCCTCCTCCCCCGGGATCACCTTTGTGTCCCGGAGGTGCCCCCTATTTCGCCTACGCACCATCAGGTCGTCAACGGTTGTCGTCGACCCACCTGACGTGTGTGTAACAAGCTTATTATCCTCTTTCTGGAACAGAGTATTACAAATCAACAAATCAGCTCAATCAGCAAACTCCAAAATCCTTTCACCTTCTCCATTTCTCACACCATATCCGTAACCCCCATGGACTCCCTCCAAAACCGTCCATACACCTTCCCACATGTCCATTTAGGTCTCCTCCTACCACAACAACTTCCTCATCTTTCACCTTTTCCATCAGCTTCTCCATTGCACACCAGAACTTGTCCTTCTCTTCATCGCTCCGACCGACCTGCGGAGCATATCCCGAGATGACGTTCACCAAGAGCTTTCCAATCATCATTTTCACAATCATCAACCTATCACTCACTCTATGTCTACAAACTCCTCAGAAAACAGGACACCAACACCATGCACGCCTTCTGGGCACCCTTGCCACCCAAACTTGTATTTCTGTCCCTGCCTACCCTTCACCATTCTCACACCACTTCCCTTCCATCTTGTCTCCTGCACACAACATATGTCCACTCTTCTTCTGACCAATACTTCTACCATTTCTCCTGATCTCCCTGTCATTGTCCCTACATTCCATGTGCCAAACCTCAGAAACCGATCTCCACGTCCGGCATCAGACGTTTCGTCGTCATAAATGGAGTGATTTCCACCCTTGCTTCGATCGGGTTCCCCACCTTGTTTTGACGAGAGGGAGTGGGGTCCCCTAAGGGGTACTTCGGGTGTACTCTGCCCATATGTAGTTGTAATTGTCATGGTTCCCTTTTTGAGGCAATGTTTTTATGGCCGGATGCCCTTCCTGACGTCAACCCTTTTTAGTCGCCTCTTACAACACGCAGGGATACGGTGTACCTATCCTAAACCGGGGCACACACCGGGAATGATACACGTGGTACATGTATAATGATGTAAAGATAAACCGATTCGATTTCAGGGTCAAGAGGTCAAAGGTCACATCCCGATGAAAAAAGAAGAAGAAGATATATTACAGAGCTAACTTGTGAACCAGTGATGGGATTTTGACCAAACTTGGTATAAGTATATATTGTTACGGAGTACGGCGCTCCCCTTAGCAGGGGGGGGGGGGGGTAATCCCCCTTCTATTTGCACTGGCCGTCTCCGATCCTGAAACTATCCAGCTTCTGCGTGGCGTGAGATTGGCCGAGGTGATTGGTCAAGGGAGTCCCGTACACCTCCGCCAACCTCTCCAGGAAGCCGGTGGATAGCTCCGTTCGAAACCACGGACAAGATGGTATTTGCCGAGCGGTTTTTAGCAGCCCGCGGTTCGAACCATTAGCAAGGACTAACCAGATTCATATGCATTGGCCAAATCGTGCCACAGGTGCTCAATGGGGGAAATCACAAAGACGAACGGATGTGAAGGAAAGAAGGCAAAGGTAGGAAGAACAGGAATTTATTACTAATTATGTACACAATCAAAGAAACCAAGGGAGAAGGAAAGATACGAAAATAACTTGAAGAAGAAGACAGTGCAATTCTAGCTTATCTGTACAGGCTTAACTTCAACCCCAGACAACACAGACAAAGACGACAGTCAGACTTACACGAATGGGAATGAAGCAGGAATCAATGGCTGGAAGGGGAGGAAGGTTCAGCTGGACGCTGGCTGGAGCTTGATCCCGCACTGGATGTCGGGCTGGAAGTCGACGGCCACCGATGCCACCGCAATCTGGTTCCCGTGTAGCAGCGGGTCAAAGCTGCGCGCGCGCCGGGGCTGGTTGCAAACAGCGTCTCCTCTCTTCAAACCTTCAATCTTCTGATAACTCAACAACTCAACTGATGTCAACCCAACTCAACTCAGCTCCTCCTCAACTGAACTGCTCAGTGCCTCCTCCTCACTCATCTTCCTAAGCAGTCCCTCCCAACCTCCTTTTATGAGGCGCGTGGCGATCAAGCCGCCGGCCTTTTCGAAACGCCCATTGGTGAGCTCGCCTCGGCCTTGATTGGTCGCGAGGGCTCACCGATCCCGCCCCTTGATGAGGCGTTGGCAAAGCCACGCCTTGTTCCTGGCGCTTGGCTGACTCCTCCCACCTTCTGCTCCGAGATGACCTCGTGTTCAATGGAGTTTGGGGGCGATGATGATGCCAATAACCCCACCCAATGCAACGGTGGTGAAACGCCGCTTTGGAGGCCACGGCGATATTGTAGGGGATCGATCTTATTTGATTTGGTGCAATGCAGAGTCAATTAATGGGAAACAGAGCCTTAAACTAACATAGAATAAGAAATAACTATAGAGAGGTTCTATGATTGGCTACGTGCTTGTACATGGACTGGCTAAGGGGACGACCTTTGACCTTTCCACAAATGGAGGTATTTACAAGAATCATTACAATTTACAGAGGGTGATATTTACAACAATTACAACGTGCAGGATTCTCAAATCCGCAACAATATTATGATGCAAAGATGAACTGATTAGATTTATGCATCAAGAGGTCAAGGGTTGGGGGCTGTAATAGGTTTTTGTTACCATGATAAATGAATAATCGCTGAAGTGATCCAAGTCAAACTTGGTACAAGTATGTATAATCTTACTATAATTCACCAAATGTCCATCCGTCTGTCTGTCCGTCCGTCCGTCCGTCGAAGGTGCCGCACAAACTGCTGAACCGATCGCTGCACGGCTGCACTGATCAGACTCGGTGACCTCGGACAAAGACCTTTTATAAGGACATGGGTTGAATCCCTGCTTGAGAGAATGCCAACCCCCTCCCCGCCATCATGGTCATCTCTCCAACTCGCAATCCCACGAGATATGCGGAAAGGACGACCCAAAACCAATTATCTTCTTTTTGATTCGTATATAAACATCATTAAAAGTAAATAATGACCTTGGCCAAAGTTCAAACGACGTGAGTTTAAACTCGACATGAGAGAATTCCACATAGCTATTTGGGCGGTGTATACGCGAACAGATCGCTGTCTCCATCTATCTTGCCAAGGCCGTAACACCTATCGGTTCAAAATCCTTTTAACTGCTGACTTGGTAGTTTTTACAATGAAGGAAACATTAACAATGTTGTGAAAAGTTTATTTTGTGATTAATTTGTGATTAGAGTTGTGTTGTTTGGAATGAAAAAAAGATATCGAGTGCAAGTAAATGACGGCAAGCCGTGATGGTTTCTTCCTTCTAAACGTGAACTTCGCGGATCGCCATATGCAGATTCTCCACGGACACACGATCGATGTTTCTCTACGTGAACATACCAGTTTGTTTGCGAACGGGTACGTTTTGCATGGAAGTCCTTCACGAACTTGCTGTCCATGTCTGACGTGTGACTGAGGGTGCTACAGGAATGTGGAATTTATTGGTTTCATGCTTTAGCATTCGCCGTATCTGCATTGCCTAATTGCTTCTGGCCACGCACGGGTATCTCACTAGTGATAAAAATATCAATGGATTACATTATGGGGTCAAGAGGTCGAAGGAAAGAGGTCCAGTTAGGTAAAAAATTTGTAACTGTTAATTTGTGAACCAGTGATGGGGTTTTGACCAAACTTGGAACAAGTGTATGTTATGATGAAAAGATGAACGAATTAGATTTCGGCATCAAAGGTCAGAGGTCATGTCTGGTAAAAATGTGATACTTGAGAACAGCTAAAGAGATTTAAATCAAACTTGGTACAAGTATGTATAATGATGTAATAATGTGTGCAGAGGCATATGGATTGTCATCACGACGTCAGAGTAACATTCTGATTTACATGCTTCTTCACCATTGAATGAATGAATGAAATCGTTTTAAGGCCAAGTTTCCCCGCTAGAGCGGGGGTTAGCCTTGCGGGCCCCCAAGATAATCATGGTTCCCTGTTTGAGGCAATGTTTTTATGGCCGGATGCGCTTCCTGACGCCAACCCATATTCGCCTCTTACAATGCGCAGGGATACGGTGTACCTATTCTAAATCGCGGTACACACCGGTGTAGAAGTAGGACTTCTACATTAATCCAAATTAATTAATACTATCTTGTTGGATAAGTTTCCATGTCGGAAATTACAATCTTTTTGTATAAAATATCTGAACCATTTCATCTCAGGCACATATGGAAAATGTATCCTTGGGCTGGGCCAATGCATAAGGCTGTACTGGGAATTGTGGAGCTGAAAGAAAATGTGGTCTAAGCGAATTACTTTCCAATGCATGTATCTAAATCAGATGTATATTCGTCAGGCTTCGACTGCAATCCAATAGAGACACTGCAGTGAAATCATTGCCAAATGTTGTAAAATAAACAAGGTTGCTCAGGGGATGACACTTCTGAAATGTTGGTTCACGAGTTATCAAGTGACCACTATATTCGTCATGTGTGTGCGTCTGTCTGTGTGTGTGTGTGTGTGTGTGTGTGTGTGTGTGTGTGTGTGTGTGTGTGTGTGTGTCTGTCTGTCTGTCTGTCCGCAACATAGCTACCCAATATCATCCGATCTTGATGAAACTTGGATGGGAGGTTGATATCATGATCTAGTTGTGTCCTGTCTAGGGTGGGCGTATTGCGCCCATTGTGGGCGTAGCCACGCCCGAAAAAGATGTCTTTTTAGGGGTAATCGAGTTCAAGCTACATCTTCTCCGAGCTGTTTGGTGGAATCTGACAGGGGTTTCGATATTTGGTTAGGCGAATGTCAGGTGTCTAGCCCAGTTGTTCCTAACCTGGGTTCGACCGAACCCCAGGGGTTCAGTGAACTAGTCTCAGGTGTTCGGCGGAGGTCCTCCGAAACGCATTGCAAATTTTTTTTTTTTTTAGTTTTGTATCAATTTTGAATCTATGTGTAATTACGCTTATTATTAATATTATTATTATTATGCTATGTATGTTACGAACGAATGGAAATGTTATTTGTAATTGTATTCCCATCCCATTAATGGTTTCTCTGGTCTGTGTTTAAGATAAGTTGTTTCACACCGACTGTAGTAAGTTGAATCAATGAGCAACTTGCTAATTATTCTGTTGACGGTGCTTACTTGCTTACTTACTTACTGGATTTTGGACTTTGCAGGTGTTCGGAAATTCCAGTGAATAGCCTCGATTAGCTTGCCGTGTGCCGTGCGTCATTGGTCGCGCCTTACTTTGGAGTTACTGATTAATTGAAAAGTAAGTTGGAAATGTTTGTGGATATGCAGGGTGGGTTCAGAGTTATATTAAAGTCAAAAGTGGATGGTGATGAAAAATATGATTGAATTACTCAGAAAATTAGGTGGAGGTGATATAACTCCTTTGGTCGCAATTCAAAACGAACAATTCGCAGTTTTCTATGTGATATTATAATGGGATTTGAGGTGACATGGAGTTGAGTAGATAATAAATCCGTCATCGTAACTATAAGTTATGTTTTCTTCGTTAAAATTTCTCAGTTTTCAGAGGGGTACTGATTATATTGTTGCGCGATCCCTTCCAGGTTCACACCAGGGACCGCGGATGGACCAAACAGATTTACTGGAGGCGACGATCAAACACGGACTGTAGTGGGGACGTAGAGAGATTAGATGGATGATAATGACGAAGGGTGTGCTTAGTGTAAAGGGAAGACGGGGAAGCACGAGTTTTAGGGGAAAAGCAGTTAGATAGATGATGCTGTGTGTGTGACGAATTGTGTTGAGATAAAAGGAACTGTGTTTGAGGTGTGCGTGGGAAAAGGTGTGAAAGCACAAAAGGTGTGCGAGGAATTTGGTGCTATTTGTGCGAGATAAATGGTGTGTGAATAAATGGTGTGGAATGCATGGTGCGAAGGATTGAATGGGGGAAGAGTGGAACGCATTCGCGGAAGCCGGGGGGGGGGGGGGGGCCCACATATGCACGTGGGCGTGCATATGGTTATTGGGGCACTCCGCCACTGGTAGTTTGTCGGCCAGGTGAGGCCGCAGGTAGGCTCTGGAAGCCAGTCAGGGTAGTTGCGAGTTGTTCAGTGGGGCCCGAGGATCCAAGGGAAGGACCCGGGTTGCCCAATGCCAAGGTGGGCATCAGGGGGTAAAGAGCCAGGGGGGGCCTTCCCCAGTTTAGGTAGTCACAGGAGCAGGTAAGCTCGGGTGGCGACTTCAGTGGCGGAGGTGCGCAGGTAGTTGGACCTGCTCGTGGAGCCACACGACCCATCCCCGAAATTGTGCAAGGGCACAGTATGAAAAATTGGGGAGTGAGACCCAAATTTGGATGGCATCACAGAGTGGGCAATGGGGATTCGGTTTTTAGAACCACATAGTTTAAAGATGGCCGATTGGCAAGGTATAACCCCGGGTAGTTTAAGAGTTAATGTCAGTTAGTGTAGTTAGGAATTGAGGAATCCCCTTCGCATCATCCACAGCCATTCACCAAGGAGGACGAAGCTCCACACCTAGATCAAGTGAACCGATTTGAGTAAGTGAGACGGATCATGACGTGATGGGACATTGTGTTTGTTCCATTCCTTCCTTCCTGGGGGGGATTGGGAGACGAATTTGGAATAGAGGGGGATATGGGAGACAGGACGTAGAGACGAATTTGTAAGTACAAGGAAGGGCTAGGGTAGTGTAAGCTGACGTTGGGGGGGGGGGGGGGGTACGAACGGCGATGGACGAGCTTGCTCTGCTCGCTCTTTCGCGCCCCTCATGCTGCATTACCTTGTTTTGCTGTGTACCTTTGTGCCCTTTCCACTTTGCTGGTCGTGCTTTGTCTCTCCCCCCCCCACCCCAGGACCATTTTGGAGGTGGAACTGTGCAGCACCATCGACCTGTGCAGCATTCTTGCTGCACATGTGCAGCCGAACTGCACGGCACTTTGCTGCCATATCCTTGTGTTGCAACTTTGCTGCACATGTGCAGCACCTTGCTGCCACAAACACGTTGCTGCACATTATACACTATGTACCACAGGTTTTGTGGCCTTACACCTCTGCTATGCAGCACCTCGCTGCAAATTCACCTTGCATCTCCGGACCACTTGTTTTGAGTGGCATCAATGTCACGCAGTCGGACCACCTAAAGTTGGCCCTGCTTGACAATGAAATAAAACGAATTATTTGTGTATTTTTATTATGGTGTGCTAGGGACGAGAAGAATTGTAAGTTTATTTAGCCCTGAAGAGCAGGAATGGCCTGTATGCCGGTCCGGGGGCTTGCCGGTTTGATATATGCACACAGAAGATGCAAGAAGCAAGAAGCAAGCAGCAAATGTGAATTTTTGAGTGCGTTTTTGTGCTTTGCTGTGCTTTCTCTCCCCTCCAATCTTCTTTCCAAAAAGGACAGGTCCTGGGTCCTAGAACTGTAAATAAGTAAGTTTTGTGCTTGTATATAAAATGCTGCCCACCGGCTCTATGTTTAGTTTGGAACAATTCCGCAATTCGGTTAATCGTGGGCGTGATTCTGTTAGAGTAGCTACTCAACGCAGTAGGTGGGACATATTTAGTGTTTTAAAACTGTCGCATATACGGGTTAGAGTAAATGTTGGAGGGAACCACATCTATATGTCACATGTAAAAGTAAAAGTTAGTTCCGAGATCTTTCTCAAAACCAGTCGTTCCAATTTTTGTAGGTTCGACTCGGGGACGAGTCTGACGAGGGAGAGGGGTAGTGTTGCAGTTTTGAGTTTTGTACAGTCAGTATAATAAAGGTTAAATTTCCCCCTCATAGTTAGTAACATAACAACATGTAGCCTCGTGATAGTATAGTTATTTCTTCGTATTTGTGAGCTTAGTCCTTTTCCTATGTTAGTTCTGCGTTGAGTAGAGCAAAGAGAATAGGTCCTACTTACATTGACTATCCCGCCTCCCGAGCCTCATGCCCCTTTGCGCTGCCTTTGGTTTATTGTGGCGCAAATTAACACGAGGCCGGCTAGGAGGGTCGGGGCGGGGCCGAATGAGGGCTGCAGAGGAGCTGACGGTAAGCGCGAGCTGCCAATCAGGGCTCAGAGGGTGTGGCGGCAGCACTGCATCACAGGGCGTGGTTGGAAGGTTCGAGAAGGTTCAGGGCGTATCAATATAAGCGGTTGCGCAAAGCCCTCAAGAGGACTGAAGGACTTGCGAGTGGAGAGCATCAAAGGACTCGCGCGAGTAGAGGAGAGCGTCAAAGGACTGAGCACCAGCGGTTGAGAGTTGAGTTCCAGCAGCGCGGTGAGCCGAAGAGGTCTTTTGAGAGATACGCGAGTGGAGAAAGACGCGCATTGAACCAGGATACGCGCTAATATAAAGTGACGCTTAGTTGAGCTTGAGGCCGAGATGCGTACAGTGCATCGAGTTACGCGAGTGATAACGGCTGTGTAACCGCCAGCCGCGCTGAGACGCGTATTTTCTGTCCCACCTCATCGGCTGCCTTTTGTTCGGGAGACGTGCTACGAGGATGCTTCCACCGCATGCTTGCCTTCATCGCGGGATGTGCTGGGACCGTGGAGAGCCGGACGGGGCCGTTCCTGGACGACCACGTCGACGCGGTTGGCCTGAACGTCAACCTACCTGCAATCCCCTGTGTGAGTGTGACGGGCCCGAGTCTGAGAATTAAGAATAAGACTGACTAAGTGCTGCTCTGTGTCTCTGTGTACCGATCATTGTATATACGTGTGGGAATAATAATTAAACCTGTGTTCTTCCTTTTCCATTCGATCGTTCCTGTGATTTCCTCATTGACTAAGCGTGGTATGAATAGAATCGCTCGAATCGGGTTCCACTACTAAAAACTGCACGGACCACGTGGTACTCAATCCGCTCGGTGTACCCCAAATTACATGTGGCTCGTGCGAGGCTTGCTTCCCCGCTTCTGTGGCGGCGCAGGAATTGTTCCGAAACCCGACCTTGCATTTGTCCCGGAAGAGGCATTTCAAGTCTCTCGGTTCTGCCAAGCCCAGAAAGAACAAGGGGATTAATCCCCCCTTGGTAAGGGTAAGAAGGGCGGCGGAGAACCGTAACAATATATATGTACATATATACATATACGCACATATATGCTACACATATATATACATCCACACACATGTGCACATACACAAACATATACACACATACAAACACAAACACATATATACACACACATGTGTACAGTACATACACACACACATATATATATACATACACCCTCACACATATATACAAACACACACACATATATATATACATCCACACATATGTACACCCACACACACACACTTGACATTTTTAGTGAATGACATTTTAAAAGCCTGCATTGACGTTCATCAAGCCATTCATCGAACTCATGTCTCGTTCATTTCGGGAATGGAAGTTTCCACACAACGCATGAATGTTCACGATCACCAAGAGGAAGAGGAAGTGTCGCACGTAATCATCAAATGGCAAGAAAATGACAATTTTAAAATTAAATATTTCAAATAAACTTATTTAAAGTTAAATTGTCAACTTGTCAACATTTAAAATGTTAAATTGTCAACATTTAATCTTGTCAACCCTCAACTCTGATTCTGCAGCTGGACCTGACGGCATCAGCCCACGGGTCCGAAAATCCTGTTCTTCCGCTCTTTCACTCCCTCTCTCTGTTATCTTCACCCTCTCTTTTGCTCAAGGTCATCTGACATCTGCTTGGAAATCAGCCAACATCACCGCTTTGCACAAAAAGGTGCAAAAACAGATCCTAGCAACTACAGACCAATCAGCCTTCTCCCAATTATCAGCAAAGTCATGGAATCCATCATTGCTTCAGATATGAAATCTTTCCTCTTCTCCAATGGCTTGATCTCTGATCATCAATTTGGTTTCAGACCTGGTCACTCTACTCTGGACATGCTGCTTCTGCTTTCTCAACAATGGATGGATGTCATCAATGCCAAACAGGAAATTAGAGCTGTCTCCCTAGACATATCACATGCCTTCGATACGGTCTGGCACCCCGCTCTGCTCACCAAACTCTCCTCTTTGGTATCTATGGAAATCTCCACGCATGGCTGGCGGACTTCCTCTCTAGTCATAGTCAACGTGTGGCCCTGAATGGGTTTCTCTCATCTCCTCTTCCTGTTCTGGCTGGAGTTCCCCAAGGCAGTGTTTTGGGCCCTGTGCTTTTTCTGGTCTTCATCAATGATCTCTCTGACTCTCGAAAATCCTCTCTATCTCTTTGCTGATGACTCTACTCTCTGTCGCTCCATTCCTCATCCCTCAGATCGGCAGTCTGCAGCCTCCTCACTCTCTGCAGACCTGGACAAAATCACAGACTGGGCAAACAAGTGGAACATGTCTTTCAATCCTGACAAATCTCACACTCTTACGATGTCTCTCCGAAAAGACCGACTGGACAACCCTCCTATCCACTTTCTGAATAATCCTCTCCAAGAAGTTCTGTCGCTCAAGCTTTTGGGTCTCACTATCTGCCATGATCTTTCCTGGGAAAACCACATTTCAAATCTGGCCTCCAAAGCTAGTCGCCGACTGGGCATCCTCCATCGTGCGAAGTCCTTCCTTGGCACACCTGAGCTCCTCACCACATACAAGGCTTTCATCCGCAGCTCAATGGAATACTGCTCTCCCCTCTGGGCTGGTGCTCCTGCCTCACACCTAGCTCGTCTTCACGCTGTTGAAACCAAAGCATTCAGAATCATTGGAATCTCCCGCGATGAAGCTAACTCCAAGGGCCTTTCACTCACTCACCGCAAGCAGGTTGGTGGTCTTTCCGTCTTCTACCGACTCCTCTCTGGCCTTGCCCCCCCACCCCCCAGCTCGTTCTGGGCTCTGTCCCCCAAATATTCCTACAGGTCGCACAAGATCTGCCTGCAACCCTCTTATGATTAAACTGCCAAAATCAAGACTCTCTGCTCACCTTCACTCCTTCATTCCTCTTTTCTCCTGCCTCTGGAACAAACTCCCTCACTCTCTTCAATCCCACTACACCCTCCAGGTCTTTAAAACAGCTGTTCACCACCATCTCTTATCTTCCCCCATCCAAAACCTTGATCTTTTCTACCCCAGCTAATTTCACCCCAAATTCACTTTTTTGAAATACCAACTTCTGTCCTGGAAGTCCTTGGTGTCCTTGTGTTTTATACTTCTCCCCCTCCCCCCCCCCTTCCCACGCCTCCTCCCCCCCCCCTTCCCACGCCTCCTCCCCCCCAAGCCCTCTCCCTCCCACACATCTCCCTGCTCTCAAATGTTATGTTTGTGGTCTTCCCCTTCTCTCCCCATCTTGTCTTCCGCTCCCTCTTTTTATATATTTTGTTTGTCTGGTTGATTTGTTTGTGAAATAAATGTTAGCTCTTTCACGAGCCTCGATTCAGTATCCAAAAAGAAAAGAAAAAAAAAAAAAAAAGTGTACGTGCACATAACTTATCAAATAAGAACGAAGAAATATCTCTCGGCAATTTCCTGTCTCTGTTACTTGGGCGGTGTAAGATATATCATCCCGCGAAAAGCTGCGATGATTTAATAGGCAACTTGCCGTCTGTGGTGATACGTGAATGAAGCATCGCCGCTCTCCACACATTGTTGACGACGTATAAAGTTAAATATTTAATCGTGACAATGGAAACGTCCGCTGCGAATTCTTCATAAATCTCGACAATTTCCTGTCTGCCATCTGGGCGGTGTAAGATTATATCGAGGCGGGAAGCCTCGATTATTTAATATGTCGGCAATTTCCCGATTCCCGTGTGTGCGTTTATTTTTTCATTTATTGCTGAAACAGAGTCTAAAACCATCGTTAAAAATGAAATAAGATGGTGAATTCGAGATAAAATTGTGAGGGCAACTCAATGAATGGGCTTTATTTTTCAGGCCTTTGAAAATGCATAATCGTTCGATAAACGGAATCTTTAATCGGATTTTATTCCTGTTGTTTTTTTCAACCGAGTCTAAAACTATGTTAGCAACTGTTAAAAATGAAATGCTATATGGAATTAGAGTTGAAATAAAACTGTGAGAGAGAGCAAGACACCATGGGCCTACAAAACAGGCCTCAAAGCTATACGACTACGAGTAAATAAAATGGTGGATATTTGTTTTTGAAGCCTCTCCCAGAATGGGTGGAGCTACTCTCTCAACGGAGGAAGCCACGAAGCCAACAGAGGAAGTCCGACAGACAATCACCTACGGAGAATATTGTTGCGGTTTTTGGAATAAAGGCAACCCCCCTTTTAGTTAGTTGCACCACAACATGCAGCCTCGCTTAGCCAGTTATTTCTTATTAAATGTGAAGTATAGTCTCATTCCCAGTGTTAGTATGCTTTGAGGCAGGTAAGTAAGGGTCGGCCTCATTGGGCCTGGAATGCCATGTGGTGGGCCTAGGACAAGTCGAGGAGGCCCGAGGGAGGAGTCGGAGGGCGTGGCTGGTAAGCAGCAAACAGCCAATGGGAGCTAAAGGGGAGTGGCCAACAACGGCGGCCAATGAGAGCTAAAGGGGAGTGGCCAGCAACGGCGGCCAATGAGAACTAAGGGGAGTAACTGATGAGGGGCTATCACGACACGTGACCCCCGGCGGCCAGTGGAGGCCCGTGGAACATTCTAGTGTGGCTCCGGGGGGATATGAGACCCGGCCCGGACCCCCCCTAACTCTCTCTCTCTCTCTCTCTGCTGCCCCCCCTCCCCCCGTTCTCCCTGGCTCTGGTCTCTCTCTTTTGCCCTCGCTCTCTTGGGATTCAGGCTCTCGCAGGACGATCTCTCTCGTTGGCCCTGTACTCCGACGATCTCCCTGCCTTGACTCCCTCACGTGCGCTTTTGCCTCGCTGACTTCGGGACACGCTGCGTGGATTCCCGGTCGTGCACGACTGAGGTCGACACCACCCTGCAACATCCTCGAGGTGAAACGCCCAACGAGCCGTCCGGGGCGAACTGCACTAAGCGGCCGCGCTTCGTGCGCATCGTCTTCTTCCTCCCCTTCCCCGAGCGAGTCAGAGGGCCCTTGTCTGGGCAACGTAAGTAAGGACTGTTAAGTTTCTCTTCTGTGTCCCTTTTCTCTCACCAGTGTACATTTGTGAATAAACCTGTGCTCGTTTCCAACTTGGCCGTTTTCGTCCCTTCACCATTCGCCTCGCATTGCACGAGATAAAACCGCTCGATCGGGTTCATAGTAATTAACGGCACGAGTTACGCGACACGCAAACCGCTCGGGCATATCAGACCAGCGTGACTCGTGTGAGGTCCAGCCCCCGTCCTCGCGACGGCATGTGTCGAAGGTACTCGGGTTGTGATCGGAAACCCTTCCACGCGCTCGCTGCGGGTTTGGCGGCTGGAATTGCTCAGCAATCCGCCCCCACGAGTGTAGAGTGGGTAGCGGCCGCGTGGACTCGAAGCTCAAGGGGGAGCAGGGCTTAATCCCCCTTCAGTACGTCAACGAGCTCGAGATCTGCAACAATATAATATAGATTATCAGAGTACGCTAGTATTCTCTATGTAGGGATGGAGCTTAACAAATGTCGCTCCCAAGTTGGAGTAGCTTCTTCAAAAACTCGCTTCGGGTTTGACTGATCTCGTTTTTATGCTTTATTTTGCTTTTGCCTTGGGTCTGGAGAATTGAAAAGTGATCCCTACCTCGACAATCAGCTGAACAGACCAGGTAGGCTCTCATGTGTAGCCTGAGAGTTTTTAAAGATAATCCAACTTTAGTTACTCCCGCGAGGGAGTAATGCATTCGATCGTGTCCGTGTGTGCATGTGCGTGAACAAGATATCTGGAAAAGTTCTGAACGGATTTGGATGAAAGTTGGTGGGATGATTGCCCTTGGGATAAGGAAGAATTGATTAGTTTTTGGTGAAGCTCAGGATATTATTCCGGATTCAGGAATTTTTGAAGGATTGTTTACCATTGGAAGATAGGGCTCATTTTTTTTTAACATTATCTTCTATATATTCTATATTTGACATTGTGATATGAAAATAGTTTTCATATTTGTTGTAAATGTAGTTTAAAAACTCGTGGTTATGCGTTAGAGCGGTGTATTTTGCTAGCAGCGTCGTCTTCAAGGTCCTTTTTTTTCTTTCTAATAAAGACATTCTGTCATTTTAAAACCACCAAAGTGTGTATTCGGTTTCCTCATTTCATAAAATGTATCGTTTGATACGTATAATGCTTTAAAACTTTTTTTTTTTTTTTACCTCAGAAGAGATAACATTTACCTCCGCGAATGTCAATCGCGGTGTCAGTATTTGATGAACTTATAAAGACTTAGGTGAGACAAGCATGTGCATGGGATTCTTCCCAGAAGAATGAGTGGTCGCATTAGCTTGTACGACTTAAAATGAGCGAGTTTTGTTTTGACGTTTGGGCCAGTTTTACATGTTGTATCCCTAAGGAATGAAACGAACGTTTTTCCTTGCTGACAATTTTATTTGAAGTCACACATGCCTCAAAATACACTCACTTGAACTCACACACTCAAAATACACTATAGAATTGAACGCTGAATCCGAAAAGGTAAGTGAAATTGCCTTGTTTTTTTTTTTAACATTATCTTCTATATATATATATATGTGCAGTGTGTCTTGTGTTGTCTTGTCTTGTGTTGTCACTGAACTACTCCCTCAAACTTTTGTGAAACCGTACGATTCCAACTTGACCCACGGCGGGAGTATGCGCTCCACTGAGTGGCGTTATAGTTTTGTATGTAGCAGATGGGAGCCACGTTTTTTTCCACTCCATCCCTACATCGAGAGTACCAGCGTACTCTCTGATACTTTGGTCAAATTCCATCACTGGTTCAGAAGTTATCATGGTAATAAATTTTTTTACCAAACATGACCGCTGACCTCATGACGAAAAAATATAATCAGTTGGTTCATCTTTATCTCATGACACATTCCTGCACAAGTTTGATTTGGATCCCTTCAACACGTTCTCACGGTAATGAAAACCTATCATGGGAGGACAGATGGACAACCCGAAAACATGCATCCGGCGACTGCGTTGGTGGAGGCACAAAGATTCCAGGAACCGGATCTTCACCAAAATCAAATGCTTTCGTCTTTGTCACACAGCCAACCTATCCACCTCGTTTTGTCCCAATCCGTCCACAACGTTTTGAGATATCCAGTACACAGACAGAGAGGAGTGAAAACAACTTCCGTCAGGTGGAGGCGATGACGTCACAAGGAAACTTGCAGTCAGGTGTTCTGAACATGCCTTGAACGAAAAAGTCATTTTGAATGGACTGCAACAATCCTTCAACAACTATTACCACTTGTACATGTTTGTCTTGTGATAACTACTACATGTTTCATCTGTTTTTAGTTTAACAATCAGGGGATAGCGCGAACGTAGTCCCCCACTACCACAAATTGTACAGGCGAGTTTCCCACATTTGGGGAAATCGCAAGGGTCAACCCACCCGGAGTGCAATGGGTGGACCTCGCCCTGAGAACACTATATTGTTTTATTGAAAAATTTGATCGTACAAGTCAACAAATAAAACCATAAACAAACCTCACCAAAGAAACAAGTTTCCAATGTTTGGAACATTTAGTAAATCCCTTGCTTCCCTCACATCGCTCCCACAAAAAAAAAAAACCCATTGCATTCAAAATTAAAACCATACACCAAACCTCATACACCCATGGTGAACAACTCATTTCCAATGTCCAGATCATTTATTGCTTCACAGTACTTTCCATATTCATGTAGTATTTAACAAATCAAATAAAATAACAATCAGGGGATAGCGTCCCGGCTTGGGAAACATCTTCTTCCACAAAGCCTTCTCTCTGATGGAGGCTCCTCCCAAAAGTCTCGAGCAATTAGCTATCTCGCTCAGGAAAATAGCCACAAAAAGGCCAGGGTCCCACTTGTCCCTTCCAAAGATGGCCAAGCATCTGCATTTCCACAGCGCCATCTTCGTTGCATGTGATCCTCCAATATGTTGACTTCTGCAACAGAGGAACTCACCCTGTTAGTCCATTTGTAACCACCTCGTATGTTAAATACATATTTGGGAGCAAAGTGGAGACTGGAGAGCCAACGCACATTGATGATGCCCCAAGACCTTTGGGCAAATACACATGACCACATGTAATGCGACACCGATTCTGCCTGATTACACCCAGAATACGGACATTCGACTGTTCGGGCAAGACCACGCGTGACACCTACCAGCCGTGAGGGAAGTAA
This sequence comes from Myxine glutinosa, assembly GCF_964187855.1. Taxonomy (NCBI): domain Eukaryota; kingdom Metazoa; phylum Chordata; class Myxini; order Myxiniformes; family Myxinidae; genus Myxine; species Myxine glutinosa. The sequence goes on from NC_136269.1 coordinate 24,178,414, forward strand.
ACCTTTTACGTGTAACCACGCCAGGTCACTATGACGGCCGGGCAGAGACAATGCCGAGATAGATAACCAAAACGAAGAACTCCATCCCAACGAAGTTCCCCTAATACTTATTTCTTCATCCGAGAAGAAATGAAGTTTTAAAGTTAGAAAATCCACCTCATTCAACCTCTTGAAGTCATGCTCTATAATCACCCGCTTCAAAAGGTCATACGGGTATGTGGGAAACCAATTGTGGGGACCCGATGATCTGACGTCAAACACTTCCCACCCGCGCACAATGGGCCCCATATTGTAGCGGATGAGGCCTCGCAACCCCCACAGCTCTCCCTTCAATGCTCTCAGGTGACATGTCGCCGATGCCACACATAGCAGCAAGGGAAGGTCAGGGCAGCCTCTGCCCCCGGACACCTCTTTTACACAAATCGGTCCAACTCGGTTTGAAGATCCATGATGCACAGAAGAACCCGTACACAATACCCTTTAATCGACGGACGACACCAGGTAATGGAGGCAGCACCTCAGTGAGAGTCAACGCAGGAAAAAATTTCCCCTTGACGATTAATGCTTTTTCACGACAGGCAAGCGTCCGTCCTTTCCATTCGTGACTGAGCTTTCTAATCTGGACCAGCTTCTTATCCCAGTTACCCACCGGGTTTGCTGCCTTCCCCAGAAACACTCCCAAAACCTTCACCTGTTCATCAAGACCCCCAAACATCACTTGTATCTTGGGCCGATCAAATCTTTCCCCAAACACCAACACCCTACTTTTCTCGAAGTTGATATAGAGCCCCGATGCTCTAGCAAATGCCATACAGCATCCCACCGCTTCCCATAACGAGTAGTCATTTCTGGCAAATATAACAATATCATCCATATATGCTATGGAGGCTATGCCATCCCCCACCATCCCTGGGATCCTAAACCCATCCACCTTGTTCTCCACAGCTGAGACTAGGGGGATGGTTGCCAAAACAAAAAGCAAGGGGGATAGGGGACAGCCTTGACTGACCCCTTTCTCCACTTTAAATCAATTTAACACTCTGTTGTTTATCACCACCTTTGCAGTCGAATTATCATGAAGACACTGCATTGCCCGAACCAACCTTGCGTCAAAGGACAACACCCTTAATAAGTCCTATAAATAATCCCGGGAGACTTGGTCAAATGCTTTTACCAAGTCCAAGCTTAAAACTGCAATGTCTAACTTTCTGTTCCCTACCAAGGCCAGTATGTCCCGAACGAGGAGCACCACGTCGGACGCCCCTCCTACCTTTTATACCACACCTCTGGTGCACGTGTAGGACCCTACCGACCACGTGCTGCATGCGACCCAAGAGCATTGACGCAAAAATCTTGTAGTCCGAATTCAGTAGAGAAATTGGCCTCCAATTCTTAATGTCTTTGAGATCCCCTTATTTTGGGAGTAGAATCAGCAGCGATTCTGACCAAGACTTCGGTACCGTATTTTCTCGCCATACCACATTGCAGACTTCCAAAAGCGGCCCTTTAATTTCTTGCAAGAATACTCGATAAAATTCATTTGGAATTCCATCACTTCCAGGGGTTTTACCTTTATTCAACACTCCAACCACCCGCTCCAGCTCCACTGACGTAAATGGATGGCTACTTCCTGTACCGTTCGCCTGAACGTTGCAATGCGAGAAGAGATGGCCCTTGTCTACTGCCGAGACCTCCTCCCTTTTATACAAGTTAGAGTAAAAATCCCTAATTAGTTCAACCTGTGGGTCTGACTGAACTGTTCCATTATTGTCCCTCACGCACGACGGTTGCACCCGACGTTTTATCAGCCTCTGGAAAAAGGGGGGAGAGCACTGTTCTCGCTGCCCCACTGCTCTCACGGGACTCCGGAAAACAATCCGGTCTTCTTGACTTCGGAAATATGCGGCAATGCTACTTTTAGCCAATGAAATTTCCCGCTCAACTTCAAAACCATTCAATTGGAGGGCAAACAGACGCTGCAATCTAAGCGACAAGCGAGCAAACTTTCTGTTTTCCCATCGCCTCATTGTTCTCCCCAAACAAAGCAACAACTTCCTTACTCTACTTTTAAAATCTTCCCACCAGTCACAAATGTGTCCGAATTCTGGGATTAAAGTAACCCATTGGGAAATCTTTTCCTTAATAATATTATACAACCAAGGCACCTCAAACAATGTAATATTACATTTCCAGTGACCCTCGACCACCGGGATCTGCATCGGCAACGAAAGTTCGACTTCAACCCCACAATGATCTGAGAAGGAGTTCCAGATCCTCTGGAAACTCCGAATCCCAAATTGCTTTGAAATACAGACATAATCAATCCGTGATGGCCCATAAATTCCACTACCCACCGATGTGTGGCCAGGACCAGCCGGATGTAGCTCCCGAAATGAATCCCTCAGGTCAAACGCAAGCACCATGTTTTTCGCAAACAAAGACAATGAAACCCGTTCCGGAATATCCACCGACAAATTAAAGTCTCCACCCAAAACCAAGAGGCGTTGCGTACATAACCATAATTGAATCTTCTTCAGACAGTCGACATGCTCCCCCGGATTTTGAGGAAGATAAACATTGATAAAACGAAAACACAAAGCATACAAATCCACATCCAACATGCATATCCTCCCAGGCAACACATCGATCACACTCCTAATCACCCAGGGAAACTTATGGCAAAAAAGTACAGCGATCCCATCATTCCTATTGACGTTGGTACCCGGAAAGTGCGAAGGACCTGACCAATCCTTAATAAGGGCCGGATAACTTGTATGGGCCGGCAGAAAGCATTCCTGCAGAAAAACAACATCCACAACCATAGATTTTATCTCCCTCAAGACCGCAGCCCTCCGACTTGGTCTTATAATGCTTCGAACGTTAACTGACAGAATCTTGAGGCGGTCCATCCGAGGAGTAGTTTAGTGGAGAACGATCTCTTCCTCTGGAAGTTCTGCTGTCCCCTGATTTCTTTGAACCCTGCCCCCGTCTTGTGGACCTCCGTCTCACCACTTTAAATGCAGGCTCCTCTGCCCCTTCTTCCTGATGCACCAAGTCCCACTCCACCCCACCCTTGGTGGTTGTCTTCTCAGTCACCTTGCCGCCCCGATCCCTTCACCCCCCCATCCCCCTCTTTAACACCTCCCTCTCCGTCTCCTTACTTCCAGGTGCTGCGAGCACTGAAGAACGACTTTCTTCACCTTGAACCACTTCCACCCTGTTGCTCCTGACCTCTGAGCCTTCATTCTCCACTCCCCTTTCACTCGCAGCTTCTTTATCTCCCTGCTCTTCTTCACCCTCTGGCCGGATGCAGGCATCATGGAGGTTTGGGGAAGACAACCCAACCTCCACCATACCAACCTTTGAAACCGCCGGTAACATTTCACTGGGGGGCTCAAGTGTCACCACTGGCTGAGTGGCTGGCTGACGTGCTCCAGTTCTCATTTCCGTCCTGCAAGGGGACAGAATTATGACGGTCACTTCTGCTTGAATTACCCCACAGAAACTCACGTGTGCTTTTAACTCTGTTGGCAAACGATTCTGGACACCGACGGAACAGATGGTCCGAACTACCACACAAGCTACATTTCAGGGGTTTAGAACACGCTTGCCCCAGGTGCTCAAAATAAATGTAAAAGGATGAAAGGATAAAAGTAAAGGAAAAAAAATAAAAGCACCACACCTGTAGCACTTTGGTGTGTTACATACCCATGCCATGTGATCCGTGCTCCCACATCTGTTACACATCTTGACTTGCCCAGGATAGTACAAGAATCCCCGAAATGGGCCAATAGTCACTTTTCCAGGAAGGTGCCGAAGACCTCCAGGCGATGTGGGATCAGATTCCAACTTGACTTTTATGGTCCTCGCTCCAGTCCTAACGCCATCCACGTCTCTGGTGTTCGTCACTGGGCCCAGCACCTTGCAAGATTTACTCAGCCAGGTAATGATATCTTCGTTTTTCAAAGTTTCACTGTATATTTGCAGTGTAATATTAACCACACCCTTCTCTGACAAAGCTTCGGCCGAAAAGTGACTCAGTGGTTTGGTATATTTTCGCTCTTCCCAACGCTCCCAAAACTGAAGGAATGAAGGGAAATTCGCAAAGACTACTTATATTTTACCTCCAGGTAAAGCAAAGATCGAGTCTAACTGCGACACTCCAAACCCCAAAGCGCCCTGCAGCACGAGCCTGCTGAACAAAAGTCGATTCACAGTGAAATCGTCCCACACCTCCATGCGCACAGCATTTCGACGTTGGACCCGAGAAGCGCCCGCCATAATTGCTGCTGCTGCGGAGTTTCTTACCGGAGGCCTCGCTCTCCCCGCGGTAATTTCCACCACTGTGGCGCTTTTTACAGGAGCATTCGCTCTCAACACCGTGGGCGGGTCCGAGTGATCGGGCGGGTCCGAGTGATCGGGCGGGTCCGAGTGATCGAGCGGTACCTCCCCGTAGACCCTTGTAGCCCTACCGGAACACTGGAGGAGCTGGAAGATTCCAATGAGACTCCGTCCCCATCGTGCTTCGACGTTGCAGCAGCAACAGCAGTAGAGACCGAATCACCATCCTGGGGTTCACTCCACGACACTCCTCCCTCCATAGAAGGAACCGATGTTCCTTCCGCCGGATCCAAAAGAGGTGCAAGAAACTCCATCACTCGGGCCGCTTGCTCGTCCAAAACACCATCGTCCTCCTCCGAATCTTCTGAAAGAGTCGGCTCCCTTGCAGCCCAAGAACAACCAGCAACGTCCATAACACCCAAAGTCGTAGCACCTGAAATCTCCATGTGCTCCTCAATACAGCATTCCGAGATGGATGCCTTCCGAGAAAGCCTACACGTCATGACGCTAAGAAGCCGTCATGACGCTAAGAAGACGTCATGACGCCGGATATTGCGTCTCGATTTTTCCAACTTCCTTCTTTTACCTCGTTATCTTGTAACAAAAATCTCTTCGAAATTCCTCCATCGCACATGGATCCTTGTGTTCATAGTTGATGGAACATTAAATCGAGTCGATTAAGGAAAAGGTTTTGATCTTTCTGTTCGAGTTTGCTGGTATAGTATGATTATAGTATCGTTTGACTTGTAATATCCTCTCCCACCAGGAGAAGCGCTATGTCATCCACAGTTGCATTGCATGGAGACTTCTTGTGTACAGACGATTGGGATTGGGTGGAGTCCCTGTATATAGCAATAGCTTCCCTGCATGGCGTGTCCGAAAGATTATAGCCACGTGGTCTGTGTACGCCATATTGTTTCCATTCCTCACGAGGCCAACCCCTGCTCTCGCATGGAAAATGGCCTTCAAATGCCTGTTGTGTGTGTTGTGTGTTTAACCTCCCGAATCGTTCGGGATCATTCTTTGAGAAAATAATGAACATCACATGATTACGTGTAGTTTTGGTGGCAAAATATGATAAAAACTTCAACATGGGCGAAAGATTTAAAATATAAACATCGTTTTGGCTTTTTTTTTCATTCTTATAATTAATTATTTAATCTCATTCGTTCCTCATGTTCACTTCTTTTTTTTCCTCCATCGAAGGTCGGTGGTCCTTTTGGGACCAAAGAGGAGCGGTGCTCACTGCGGGGATTGAAGGAATCTTTCCGTCTTTCCCAGAGCCGTAGATAGAGTTCGGTCAACCCGGTTTCAACTGGTCTGCCCTATGATTGGTTAAGCGTTGTCATGTGATTCACAGGCGCCATGTTGTTACCCAACCTCCGCCACGAGCAGAACACGCATCGCATTGCATGTATTCGCTTAGTGAAGGAGCCGGGGCTCCCACGTCGATCGGAAGAATGGACGCGACAAAAAGCTAGAATTCATCTGAGTTGCTTTAATGAAATCAAACACTCAGGCACTCTGAAAAACCGTTTATCAGTCAGCAATATATATCTATTCCGCCAGGGGGTTTGCCCAGGCCCGGCGCCAGGGGGCGTGGCCAAGCGTCCTGGCTGCGGCCTGGCAAGTTGAGGGCGAGCCTGCCCGGGCATGCCCGGGCATGCCCGGGCGTCCCGACTGAGGCCTGGCAAGTTGAGCGCGGGCCTGCCCGGGCGTCCTGGACGAGCCCGGCATGGTGATCGCTCCGCGTCCTTGATAGGTGCAAGGCGATTGTGAAAACTCAGCGGCAGCCGCTACACACGTCCCCCCAGAATCGACTTGCACCGGCAGGGTCAATTTGAGGGGGGTCCTGATGACCCGGCCGAAGCGACCCCTGGTGGGTCGTGGGAGGGGGTCCGGTGAGGTGGTGGGCGGTCGAGTGGGGGGCACCGTGGACGGGGGGCGGCCTCGCCGCGGCGGAAGGGCCACCCGTGGTGGGTGGTCGACGTCCACGTGCGCCGGCTTGAGGCGGTCCACAGCAATCCGGTCCGACCTGCCGCCGATGTCGATGACGAACGACTTGTCGTCCCGTCGCAGCACCCGGAAGGGCCCGTCGTACGGCGGCTGGAGTGGCCACCGATGTGCGTCGTGACGCACAAAAACATACTCCGCTGTGCGGAGTGCTGGGGGGACGTAGGACTGGGGGTCACCGTGGTGGGATGTTGGCACGGGGGCAAACCGTCGGGCGGCCTCCTGGAGGTCCGAGCGCTGGTGAGCTGCGGACCAGGGACTGGTAGCGTCGGGCACAAATTCGCCCGGGACGCGTAGCACCTGGCCATAGACAAGCTCGGCGGTGGATGCCTGGAGGTCCTCCTTGGGGGCCGTGCGAAGGCCCAAAAGGACCCACGGCAGCCGGTCGGCCCACCCGACGTCTTGAAGGCCGGCCATGAGCGCAGCCTTCATGGAGCGGTGGAATCGCTCGCACAACCCGTTTGCTTGGGGGTGGTAGGCCGTAGTACGGTGGAGCTTGATCCCCAGGTTGCGGGCGACTGCGCCCCACAGCTCGGAGGTGAACTGTGGACCGCGGTCTGACGAGATGTCCGCCGGTGCGCCGAAGCGGGCGACCCAGGTGGCGATGAAAGCCTGCGCCACGTCGGCGGTGGTGGTGGAGACGAGGGGAACGGCCTCCGGCCACCTGGTGGTCCTGTCCACCATGGTGAGCAGGTGTGTGAACCCCCGTGACGGGGGGAGGGGGCCCACCAGATCCACGTTGACGTGGTCGAAACGTCGTTCGGGCACGGTGAAAGGTGCCAGCAGGGCCTGGGTGTGTCGGTGGACCTTGGCCCGTTGGCAGGCCGTGCAGGCGCTGGTGCAATCGCGGACGTCCCGACGAAGGCCGTGCCAGACGAAACGCGCCGACACCAGCTTCTGGGAAGCTTTCCGGCCCGGGTGGGAAAGGCCGTGGAGGGAGGCGAAGATGCGACGTTGCCAGGCGACGGGCACGATGGGGCGAGGCTGGCCTTGGGAGACGTCGCAGAGCAGGACAGTGTCCGCGCAGGGGATGTCGGCCAGGCGGAGGCCCGTGTCCGCCGCCCGGAGGGCTTGCACCGTGGTGTCGGTGGTTTGGTCCGCCGCCATAAGCGCAAAATCCACGCCCAGGTGGACCGCGTTCGCGCTGGCCCGGGAAAGACAGTCGGCCACGGCGTTGTTTTTGCCGGCGACGTGCCGGATGTCCGTGGTAAACTCCGACACGGCGGAGAGGTGGCGCTGTTGGCGGGCCGACCATGGCTCCGTGACCTTGGCCATGGCGTAAACCAACGGCTTGTGGTCGACGAACGCCGTGAAAGGTCGGCCCTCCAGGAGGTGGCGGAAATGGCAGACGGCCAGGTGTAGACCGAGGAGCTCCCGGTCAAACGTGCTGTATTTGAGCTCGTTCGGCCGGAGCTGCCGGCTGAAAAAAGCGAGTGGCTGCCAAACCCCGTTCACCCATTGCTCATGTACGGCGCCCACCGCGTAGTCGGAGGCATCCGTGGTGAGGGCGATGGGAGCGTTGAGCACCGGGTGAGCGAGCAGTGTTGCGTCGGCGAGGGCCCGCTTTGAGCCTTGGAAGGCCGCATCCATTGCTGCAGACCAGGCGATGTCGTGCTTGGCCGGCATGCCCCGGAGGGCTTCGTAGAGGGGCCGCATGAGCTGAGCAGCGCGGGGCACGAAGCGGTGATAAAAATTCACCATTCCCAGGAATTCCTGCAGGGCCTTTATGGTGCGGGGACGCGGGAACGTGGTGATGGCCTCGACCTTGGTTGGCAGCGGCACGGCCCCGTTCTTGGTGATGTGATGGCCCAAAAAATCAACGGCCGTCGTGCCGAAGTGGCATTTGGCCGGGTTGACGATGAGGCCGTGCTCGCTAAGGCGCTCGAACAGTGTCCGGAGGTGGAGGAGGTGCTCGGCCCGGGACGTGCTGGCGACGAGGATGTCGTCCAGGTAAACGAAAAGGAACGGCAGGTCACGCAGCACGCCGTCCATCAAGCGCTGGAACGCCTGAGCCGCGTTCTTGAGACCAAACGGCATCCGCAAGATTTCGAATAAGCCGAACGGCGTGATGACTGCCGTTTTAGGGACGTCGGCCGCCCTGACAGGTACCTGGTGATATCCCCGTATGAGGTCAATTTTCGAAAAAATGACCCGTCCCGCCAGACGGGCGGAGAAGTCTTGGATATGCGGGATCGGGTACCTGTCGGGGGTGGTAGCGTCATTGAGACGGCGGTAGTCGCCACACGGGCGCCATCCACCCCCCGGCTTTGGCACGATGTGCAGTGGCGAGGCCCACGCGCTATCGGAGCGCCGCACGATGCCGAGGTGCTCCAACGCGTCGAATTCGGCCTTCGCTACGGCGAGCTTGGCTGGGTCGAGGCGGCGGGCCCTGGCGTAGACCGGCGGGCCCGTGGTTGGTATGTGGTGCTCGATCCCATGCCGTACTGCGACGGCCGAAAACGTCGGCCGCGTGAGGGCCGGGAACTCCGTGAGCAGGCGAGCAAACTCGTTCGCCGCCGGGACGGCGCATGCCAGCTCGGTCGGCGCGGAGCTGCTCAATGTGCATACCAGGGAGCTGAAGGTTTCAGCGTTGATTAAACGACGCCGTTGGACGTCCACCAGCAGTCCGTGTGCGCAGAGGAAGTCGGCGCCTAGCAGAGCCACGGGCACGTTGGCGGTTACAAACGTCCAAGCAAAGCGTTGGCCGCCGAAGCAGAGGGTGACGTTGCGCGGGCCGAAGGTGCGGATAGTCGATCCGTTGGCCGCAACTAAGGAGGGGCCGCAAACCGCGGATTGCCTGTCCTGGTCAGAGGCGGGTATGACGCTCAGTTGGGCGCCGGTGTCGCACAGGAAGCGCCGTCCGGACGCTTTATCCGTGATGAACAGTAAGTTGCCCGTGTGGCCGGCGCTCATGGCTGGTAATGAACGCCGGCCCGGCCGTTTCCCGGCCTGCCGAAGGTGCACGGGGGTCGGCATGTCCGGGCCTTCTGTCCGAACCTGGCATGATAGTAACACCACGCTTGGTCAGGTGGAGGCCTCGGTCGTCGTGCCGGAGGTGGTCGGCTCGGTAGAGCGGCCGCCAATGGCGTCGGCAGTTCGGCCGTCGACCGTGCCGGGTGCTCGGGCGCCCTGGGTGTTGCGTCGGACGGCGGTGGGTCCCATGTCGCCGCTACGATGCGCTGTCCTGCGGCGGAGATCTTGTCGGCTTCTCTGGCAAGGGCCCGGGGATCTGTGATCGTCGTGCTTGCCAGGGCGAGGCGTACCGGGTTAGGCAGCTGACGGAAGAACAGCTCCCGGAACAGGAATGCCGGAGAGTGCTCGCCGAGCAGTGAAAGCATGTAGTCCATGCGCTCGGAAGGGCGCGTGTCGCCGAGCTCAGGCAGATCGAGCAGGCGCCGTGCGCGTTCCGCCGATGGGAGGGCGAAAGCATCGAGGAGCAGCTTCTTAATCGCGCCGTATTTGTCAGCGGCTGGCGGGCTTTCGAGGAGGCTCAGGGCGCGGGCCGCGGTAACCGACCCGAGCGCAGCTACCACATGGTGGAAGCGGGTGTCGTCGGCCGTGATGCCTCGCAGGGCGAACAGGGACTCCGCCTGTGCGAACCAAACCGCCGCGTGAGCCTCCCAGAAGGTAGGCAGTTTAAGGGCGACTGCCGTGTCCATGTCGATAGGTCACCAATGAAGGAGCCGGGGCTCCCACGTCGATCGGAAGAATGGACGCGACAAAAAGCTAGAATTCATCTGAGTTGCTTTAATGAAATCAAACACTCAGGCACTCTGAAAAACCGTTTATCAGTCAGCAATATATATCTATTCCGCCAGGGGGTTTGCCCAGGCCCGGCGCCAGGGGGCGTGGCCAAGCGTCCTGGCTGCGGCCTGGCAAGTTGAGGGCGAGCCTGCCCGGGCATGCCCGGGCATGCCCGGGCGTCCCGACTGAGGCCTGGCAAGTTGAGCGCGGGCCTGCCCGGGCGTCCTGGACGAGCCCGGCATGGTGATCGCTCCGCGTCCTTGATAGGTGCAAGGCGATTGTGAAAACTCAGCGGCAGCCGCTACAATGTCATCCACAGTTGCATTGCATGGAGACTTCTTGTGTGCAGACGATTGGGATTGGGTGGAGTCCCTGTATATAGCAATAGCTTCCCTGCATGGCGTGTCCGAAAGATTATGGCCACGTGGTCTGTGTACGCCATATTGTTTCCATTCCTCACGAGGCCAACCCCTGCTCTCGCATGGAAAATGGCCTTCAAATGCCTGTTGTGTGTGTTGTGTGTTTAACCTCCCGAATCGTTCGGGATCATTCTTTGAGAAAATAATGAACATCACATGATTACGTGTAGTTTTGGTGGCAAAATATGATAAAAACTTCAACATGGGCGAAAGATTTAAAATATAAACATCGTTTTGGCTTTTTTTTTCATTCTTATAATTAATTATTTAATCTCATTCGTTCCTCATGTTCACTTCTTTTTTTTCCTCCATCGAAGGTCGGTGGTCCTTTTGGGACCAAAGAGGAGCGGTGCTCACTGCGGGGATTGAAGGAATCTTTCCGTCTTTCCCAGAGCCGTCGATAGAGTTCGGTCAACCCGGTTTCAACTGGTCTGCCCTATGATTGGTTAAGCGTTGTCATGTGATTCACAGGCGCCATGTTGTTACCCAACCTCCGCCACGAGCAGAACACGCATCGCATTGCATGTATTCGCTTAGTGGAAGTTGGGATGGATGAGGGGAAGGAGGGATGGATGAGTGGAAGTTGGGATGGATGAGTGGAAGTTGGGATGGATGAGTGGAAGTGGGGATGGTTGAGTGGAAGGAGGGAAGGATAAATGGAAGGAAGAATGGAGAATGAGTGGAAGGAAGGATGGATGATGAGTGGAAGTTGGGATGGATGAGTGGAAGGAAGAATGGATGATGAGTGGAAGTTGGGATGGATGAGTGGAAGGAAGAATGGATGATGAGTGGAAGTTGGGATGGTTGAGTGGAACTTTGGATGGATGAGTGGAAGTAAGGATGGATGAGTGGAAGTTGGGATGGTTGAGTGGAACTTTGGATGGATGAGTGGAAGTAAGGATGGATGAGTGGAAGTTGGGATGGTTGAGTGGAAGGAAGGATGGATGGATGACTGGAAGGAGGGATGGAGGAGTGGAAGGAGGGATGGATGAGTAGCAGGAAGGATGGATGATTGCCGTTTGAAGGAAGGATGAATGATGAGTGGAAGGAGGGATGGAGGAGTGGAAGGATGGATGAATGGAAGGAGGGATGGATGAGTAGAAGGAGGGATGGATGATGAGTGGAAGTTGGGATGGATGAGTGGAAGGAAGAATGGATGATGAGTGGAAGTTGGGATGGTTGAGTGGAACTTTGGATGGATGAGTGGAAGTAAGGATGGATGAGTGGAAGTTGGGATGGTTGAGTGGAAGGAAGGATGGATGGATGACTGGAAGGAGGGATGGAGGAGTGGAAGGAGGGATGGATGAGTAGAAGGAAGGATGGATGATTGCCGTTTGAAGGAAGGATGAATGATGAGTGGAAGGAGGGATGGAGGAGTGGAAGGATGGATGAATGGAAGGAGGGATGGATGAGTGGAAGCAGGGATGGATGATGAGTGGAAGTTGGGATGGATGAGTGGAAGGAAGAATGGATGATGAGTGGAAGTTGGGGTGGTTGAGTGGAACTTTGGATGGATGAGTGGAAGTAAGGATGGATGAGTGGAAGTTGGGATGGTTGAGTGGAAGGAAGGATGGATGGATGACTGGAAGGAGGGATGGAGGAGTGGAAGGAAGGAGGGATGGATGAGTAGAAGGAAGGATGGATGATTGCCGAAAGGAAGGATGGATGGATGATGAGTGGAAGGAGGGATGGAGGAGTGGAAGTATGGATGAATGGAAGGAGGGATGGATGAGCGGAAGGATGGATGAGTGGAAGGATGGATGAGTGGAAGGAAGGAGGGGTGGATGATGAGTGGAAGGAAGGATGGATGAGTGGAAGGAAGGATGGATGAGTGATGGATCTTCCACTCATCCATCCTTACTTTCACTCATCCATCCAAAGTTCCACTCATCCACCCCAACCTCCACTCATCCATCCTTCCTTCCACTCATCATCCATCCCTCCTTCCTTCCACTCATCCATCCATCCTTCCACTCATCCGTCCTTCCACTCATCCATCCTTCCTTCCACTCATCCATCCCTCCTTCCACTCATCCAGCCCTCCTTCCACTCATCCATCCTTCCTTCCACTCATCCATCCTTCCTTCCACTCATCCATCCTTCCTTCCACTCATCCATCCCTCCTTCCACTCATCCATCCCTCCTTCCACTCATCCATCCCTCCTTCCACTCATCCATCCCTCCTTCCACTCATCCATCCCAAGTTCCACTCATCCATCCCTCCAGTCATCCATCCATCCTTCCACTCATCCATCCTTCCACTCATCCATCTTTCCACTCATCCATCCTCAATTCCACTCATCCATCCCTCCTTCCACTCATCCATCCCTCCTTCCACTCATCCATCCCTCCTTCCACTCATCCATCCCAACTTCCACTCATTCGCAACTGACTAAACAATGTATGAAACTCAGGAACATAAAAAGAAACACGTCCCTAATAGCAGTAAGTTGCATGCACGCTTGAACGCACGCGCGCGTGCACTTGACCTTGGGTAACAACATGGCGCCGCTTGTTTAGTTGGCCAAACTCTCTCTATCTACAGCTCTGGGTGGAGGTATGAGATAGAAGGGAGACGAAGTGGGGAGGAGACAGCTTTGAGGAGGAGGGGGGAGGAGGAAGAATTGGAGAGGAATGGTATGGGGTGAGATTTGAAAGGGAGGGGTTGGAGGGGAGTTTTGAAGTGGCGGAGTGAGGGGGGAGTTTATGAGGGGAGGGGCAAGGGGGAGTTTAGGAGTGGAGGGACAGGGGGGGATTCGGAGGGGAGGGGCAAGGGGGGAGTTTAGGAGGGGAAGGGCAAGGGGGGAGTTTAGGAGTGGAGGGGCAAGGGGGGGGGGGATTTGGAGGGGAGGGGCAAGAGGGGAGTTCAGAAAGTGGATGATTAATGAAAGACGAACATTGATAACAAATTGGGTTTATTGTGATTTTCAAGTTAGCAATCCGATTAAGAACGATGGAGGAGGGATGGAATGAATGTGAATTTAGAACATGTAGTGAGGGAGACGTATAAGAGATTGAATTTATTTTTTTTGAAGTGGAATGAGTTGGAGGGGAAATTGAAAAAATCCTTTTAAATAGGAAGAAAAACAGCGTGTTGTAATATACCACTGAATAATACACTGAAGGGGAAAGTTTAAACATATTTAAATAATATTTAAACAGAACCGTGAACAAACTTATATGCACAAAATACCAACGGGGGAGGGCCGAGAGGGACAACCACGAGTCACGTGAACAGGGCAAAAAGTGGATGGCAAGGAGATAATGGGGGCGGGGCGAACAGCACACCTGGACAGAAAGAAGTACAGGATGAGACAACAGCACACATGGCGAAAGGAAAATAAATGTTTTTGGTTGTTTTTTGGGGGGGGGTTTTGGGGGGTGGGGATTTAAAACGTTAGACAAAGAGTATTATATTCGGGGTAGAAGGGAAAAATCTAAGAGCCAAGCAAAACACGAAGTAGGGGACTTAAGTTAACAAACACCGATGGGGGTACAAGGCCGCACACGAGGAGCAGAACACGATTAATTACGGTATTTGCCAGACGGTATTTAAAATGTTGGACAAGTGGTCGATGTTCGGGGAAGTTAGGGGGAGAAGAGAAAATCTAAGAAATAAGCAATACGGCGAAGGAAATAACTTAAATTCACAAAACACCGATGGGGGGAGGGAAACCGAGAGAAACCAGGCCGCGCACGCGGTGGGAACAGAAAACGATTAATTATAGAAAAGTTTGCATGAATTGCAAATCAACACCAACTAGAAAACACACTGCAACACATGCACAATAAAATAACGAGTAGAAATTTGACGAAGACACGAATGGAAAAAATACTTTAGCTTTGCTGCCGTGCAGAGGTCGAAGTCGCTTCCTTGCTCGAGGGACCGGAAACGGAAAGTCTACGGAAAGGCTGCAAAGAAAGAGGTAGCAAAGGCGCAGGAGGCATGTCGGAAATTTTTCGGAGAACGCTTGGATTCGGAAGAGGGTCAGCGAGCAGTATACAGGATTGCAAAGCAGATAGCGAAAGAGAGGTGCGATGTGATGGGGGTGAGTTGCTTGAAGGATGAAGTGGGACAAATCGTTGTGGACCCAGATGGAATTAAAGGAAGATGGAAGAGATACATGGAAATGCTGTTGAATGTCGAGAATGAATGGGATGGCAACATATAGAGTAACCCAGTTTTAGGAGGAAGTTGAGGAAGGCAGAGAAGATAACTGAGAAGGAAGTTGAGGAAGCGATAAAAGCAATGAAGAGTAGAAAAGTGGGAGGGCCGACAGGAGTGCAAGGAATGTATGGAGACAAAAGGTCTGAAGGTGAATATCGGAAAGACGAAGGTGATGGCAAGTGGTAAAGCATGTGGTGAGGTGGAAAGAACTGTGAAGTGGTCGTGTGCTGTGTGCAGGAAGGGTGTTGGAGTGAACTCCATTCAATATACAATGTGCGCTGAGTGGGTTCATCAAAAATATCCTGGTCTGACAGTGTCATTAACCAGTGTGGCAGCGACATGCAAGTGTAAGGTGTGCACAGAGGGAGCTGCAGATGGAGGAAATGTTGAGTTGGATCTTGGAGATGGCGTGAAGCTGGAAGGTGTGAAAACATTTTGCTACCTTGAAGACATGCTGAATGGAGAAGGTGGATTCGACTCGGAAACGGTTGCTCGAGTGATGTGCATGGAAGAAGTTTCGGGAACTGAGTGGCGTGCTGACGAGGAGGGGAGTGTCGTTGAAGCTGAAGGGAAAGGTGTATGCTGCATGTGTGAGAAGTGTTATGATTTATGGGAGTGAGACATGGGTAATGAACGTAGAGCAGCAACAAAGGCTGGAAAGGGTGGAAATGCGAATGGTTCGGTGGATGTGCGGAGTATCGTTGAGAGAGAGGAAGACAAATGATGAATTGCGAAAGATGATGGGAATAGAGCCTGTGATGGATGCTGTGAAGAGAAACAGTTTGAGATGGTTTGGTCATGTGTTGAGGAAGGATGAAAGTGACTGGTTTAGAAGAGTGATGGAAATGAATGTAGAAGGAAGTCGAGGATGGGGAAGACCGAGAAAGACTTGGCTAAAGATGGTGGAAGAAGAAATGCAGGCAAGGGGGTTAATAAGGGGAGATGCAGAAAATAGGGCAAAATGGAGGAGATTGTCATGGGGACCGCAAGGCTAACCCCCGCTCTAGCAGGGAAAATGGCCTTAAAATGCATGTTGTTGGTTGTTGTTTACATGTAGCATGTTTGATTTGGATTCCTTCAGCCGTTGTCAAGTTATAAACCTATTACAGAGTCTGACCTTTGTCCTTGACCCCAAAATCAAATCGGTTCATCTTTGCTCTCTGCATCATAATACATACTTTGGTCAAATTCCATCACTGGGTAAGAAGTTATCCTATATTATAATAGCCGTAGATGATTCTGTCTGTCTGTCTGTCTATCTGTTGGGTGTCTGTCCGGGGTGTGGCTTACTCGGTTTGCAGAGTAGCTCCACCCATAGCTCCACCCATTCTGGGAGTGGCTATAAACAAATATCCACCATTTTATTAACTCGCATAGCTTTGAGTCCTGTTTTGTAGGCCCGTGGTGTCTTGCTCTCCCCCAGTTTTATTTCAAATCAAATTCGATAAATCATTTCATTTTTCACAGTCGCTAACATAGTTTTAGACTCGGTTGAAAAAAAACGGGAAGAAAATCCGATGAAAGTTGCCGTTTATAGAACGAAATGAATTCTCAAAGGCCTGTAACTTCAAGGCCATTGAGTCTCTCTCACGCCTTTATCTCCAATCTAACTCACCATATGATTTCATTTTTATCGATGGTTTTACTTTTAGACTCGGTGTCAGCAATAATTGAGAACAATCCACACACGCGGGAAAATGCAGAGATATATTTTTTAAAATCGCGTCATGGTGTATCATACACCGCCCAACATGACACCGCCGGCAATGTGTCGATATATATTAAAAATTCGCTTTTGCTTTTCCGTTATGATATATTACTATTTCGTTTGATGACAGTCGTCACAAAAACGTCAACAATGATGCCGACATATATTTCTTCGTTTTTATTTCATTCAACATATTAGCCGGAAGTAAAATATGTTTCAGGAAATTACCGAGATATTTCTTCGTTTTTTTTATTAGTTATGTGCGCATACACTTTAAATAGGTTTATTTGAAATCTTTAATTTTCCACAAACATTCCACACACGCGGGAAAATGCAGAGATATATTTTTTAAAATCGCGTCATGGTGTATCATACACCGCCCAACATGACACCGACGGCAATGTGTCGATATCTATTTTAAATTCGATATATCATTTCATTTTTCACAGTCGCTAACATAGTTTTAGACTCGGTTGAAAAAAAAAGAGAAGAAAATCCGATGAAAGTTGCCGTTTATAGAACGAAATGAATTCTCAAATGCCTGTAACTTCAAGGCCATTGAGTCTCTCTCACGCCTTTATCTCCAATATAACTCACCATCATGGTTTTAGACTCGGTGTCAGCAACGCGGGAAAACGCAGAGATATATTTTTAAAAATACACCATATCACCGCCCAACAGCCAACAAGTATCATACACCGCCCAACATGACACAGACGTCAACATTTCGACATTATCGCTTTTTCTTTAAACCGAGCCGAACCGAATAAACCGAGTGAATTCACCGTTTACCTTTGATGACAGTCGTCACAAAACGACATATATTTCTTCGTTTTTATTTCATTCAACATTTTTAGCCGGAAGTAAAATTACCGAGAAATTACCGAGTTCAGGAAATTACCGAGACATATTTCTTCGTTTTTTTATTTATTAGTTATTTGCGCATACACTTTAAATAGGTCTATTTGAAATATTAAATTTTCACAATGTAATTTACTTGCCATTTATCATTTGATGATTACGAGACAAATTCCTCTTGAGGATCGTGACAATTCATGCGCTGCGTGGAAACTTCTATTTCCAAAATGAATGAGACGATCGATGAAGAACGCAGACTTGAACAGGATGTAGCAAGAAAACGAATGAGACGGGCGAACGAGTCCATCGACGAACGTCAATGCAAACTTGCGGGGTCACCCGTGGGAATCCCACGGGCATGGATGTGTGTGACATTTCGACATATTGAGTTAGATGCTGCACATTCATTTTTACAAAATGGTTACTGGCAAGTCATCAGATCCAGAAATGGTGTCATGAACACAATTTATTTACGCGCAAGCACGAAAGCAAGACGGGCCGATTTCCGATTCCGACGGGCCGACGGGCGAGATGGGCCGATTTGGAGCAAGAAAAAGAACGAGACGGGAGAAAAACGAGAGAAACGAGACGGGGAAAGCCGATTGGAGAGGCGAGTGAGGCGCGATTGGAGAGGAGTGTGAGGCGCGATTGGAGAGGAGTGTGAGGCGCGATTGGAGAGGAGTGTGAGGCGCGATTGGAGAGGAGTGTGAGGCACGATTGGAGAGGAGTGATTGGAGGGGAGTGTGAGGCGCGATTGGAGAGGAGTGTGAGGTGCGATTGGAGAGGAGTGTGAGGCGTGATTGGAGAGGAGTGTGAGGCGCGATTGGAGAGGAGTGTGAGGCGCGATTGGAGAGGCGTGTGAGGGATTGGAGAGGAGTGTGAGGGATTGGAGAGGTGAGGGATTGGAAAGGAGAGGGATGTGAGGGTTTGGAGAGGAGAGGAGTGCTAGGTGGAGACAGGAGAGTGTCAGGTGGAGAGGAGTGAGGGGTCACATATTATGTGAAATAAATAAAGTGTTCATCACACCATTTCTGGATCTGATGACTTGCCAGTAACCATTTTGTAAAAATGAATGTGCAGCATCTAACTCAATATGTCGAAATGTCACACACATCCATGCCCGTGGGATTCCCACGGGTGACCCCGCTAGTCTTACTATAATTCACCAAATGTCCGTCTGTCTGTCTTTTCGAAGGTACCGTAAAAACTGCTGAACCGATCGCAAAGATATTTTGGGATGATAATCCTGGGATCACCAGGAGTAAAATAGGTTTTTTTTCCTTTTTTTTTCGTTTTCCCAATTTCAGCTTTAGTCTCCAGCATTCTCAGGTTTGGACTCCCGCATAACATTCGCGTTTGCATGACGTTAATTGTGATGTGGCGACCCATGGGTCCCCCAAAGCTCAAGACCAGCAACAGAATCTCCTGGCCCAAACCGGTGACGTAACCGGCGGCCAAACCGCGGCGCCGAGGTTATAATCCTTTGCACCTGTCGGTCACATGACCACCAAAGCGTGCCTCGCCTGAGAGGCGGGGCTTTGGTTCTGATGTATGCTTTTTGGTTTGGATATATATATATATGCGAACCCGATAAACGGGCTTTCAGAGTTCCCGAGATGATTATACAATAAACATCTTCTCAGACGAATTTGTGTCTTGTCCGTCACTTCGTCTGTCTCAAGCAGGAGCGCTGCTCCTTCACTGGTGACCCCGAGTTTACGACACGCGATGGACACGGCAGTGTCCCTCAAACTGCCCACTTTCTGGGAAGCACATGCCGCCGTCTGGTTCGCTCAGGCGGACTCCCAGTTCGCCCTGCGTGGCATTACGGAGGACACCACGAAATACCATTACGTGGTCGCCGCGCTCGGCTCCGTGACCGCCGCCCGCTGCCTGAGCCTCCTCCAGAGCCCGCCCGCTGACGGCAAGTACGACGCCATCAAGGCACTTCTTCTGGGCACTTTCGCCCTCTCCCCGGCTGAACATGCACGACGCCTGCTCGACCTTTCTGAGCTCGGCGATACGCGCCCATCCGAACGTATGGACTACATGCTCGCGTTGCTCGGCGAGCATCCCTTGGATTTCCTTTTCCAAGAGCTTTTTCTCCGCCAGCTCCTGGCCCAGGTCCAGGTCGCCCTGGCAAGCACGACCATCACGAACCCCCGCGACCTCACCAGGGAGGCCGACAAGATCGATTCGGCAAGCCAGCTCGTCGGAGCGGCGAGCCAGCTCGTCGGGGTGGCTGCCGGGAGCCGGCCCGCCGCCCAGTCGGCGCCCGCGGCGCAGTTTCCCGCCCACTCGCCCGACGCCCGCGACGCAGCTTCCTTCCCGGAGGCCGCCGGGCCGGCGCGACTGGCAGTGGCGACGCCGTGTCGCCCGGTCCCGACGCTTCGACCGGAGCCCCCGCCAGACCCGGCCTGGTGTTATTTCCACGCCAGGTTCGGGCGGCAGGCCCGATCATGTCGACCCCGGTGCACGTTCGGCAAGTCGGGAAACGGTCGGGCCGGCGCTCACTACCAGCCATGAGCGCCGGCCGTTCCGGAAACCTGCTATTCATCGCGGACCAAGCGTCGGGGCGGCGTTTTCTCTGCGACACCGGCGCTCAGCTGAGCGTCATTCCCGCTTCGGCGGAGGACAGGCGGGCCGCCATTTGTGGCCCCTCCTTAATCGCGGCCAACGGCTACGCCATCCGCACCTTCGGCCCATGCACCGTCGCCCTCCGCTTCGGCAGCCAGCTCTTTCGCTGGGAGTTCGTGACGGCGGACGTCCCCATGGCTTTGCTCGGGGCCGATTTCCTTTGCACCCATGGGCTGCTGGTCGACGTTAAATGTCGGCGTCTCGTCAACGCCGAAACTTTCAGCTCGCTGGCGTGCGCCTTGAGCCGTTCCGCACCCACCGAGCTTTCCTGCGTCTTCCCGTTGGCAGACGACTTCGCGCGTCTCCTCGCGGAGTTCCCGGCCCTCACGCGACCTACGTTTTCGGCCGTCGCGGTGCGTCACGGCATCGAGCATCACATTCCCACTACGGGCCCGCCGGTGTACGCCCGACCTCGCCGTCTCGACCCAGCCAAACTCGCCGTCGCCAAGGCCGAGTTCGCCGCGCTGGAGCGCCTCGGCATCGTGCAGCGCTCCGACAGCGCCTGGGCCTCGCCGCTGCACATCGTCCCGAAGCCGGGGGGTGGATGGCGTCCATGCGGCGACTACCGCCGCCTCAACGACACCACTACCCCCGACAGGTACCCCGTCCCGCACATGCAGGATTTTTCTGCCTGGTTGGCGGGGCGGACCATTTTTTCAAAAGTGGACCTGATTCGGGGGTACCACCAGGTGCCCGTCCGCCCGGCCGACATCCCGAAGACGGCCGTTATTACACCTTTCGGCCTCTTCGAATTCCTCCGGATGCCCTTCGGCCTCAAAAACGCAGCACAGGCGTTCCAGCGCCTGATGGACGGCGTGCTGCGCGACTTGCCGTTCCTCTTTACCTACCTGGATGACATCCTCGTCGCCAGCACGTCCAGAGCCGAGCACCTCCTCCACCTCCGGACGCTGTTCGGCTGCCTCAGCGAGCATGGCTTGATCGTCAACCCGGCCAAATGTCACTTTGGTGCAGCGACAATCGACTTTTTGGGCCACCGCATCACCCGGAACGGCGCCGTGCCGCTACCGGCCAAAGTCGAGGCCATCGCCGCTTTCCAGCGCCCCCGCTCCGTCAAGGCGCTGCAGGAGTTCCTCGGGATGGTGAACTTTTACCACCGCTTCGTGCCCTGAGCTGCGCAACTCATGCGGCCCTTGTACACCGCCCTCCACGGCCAGCCGGTGAAGCCCGACGTCGTCTGGTCCATGGACATGGACGCTGCTTTCACCGGCGCGAAACGGGCCCTCGCCAACGCCACGCTGCTGGCCCACCCGGTACCCCATGCTCCCATCGCCCTCACCATGGACGCCTCGGACTACGCCGTGGGCGCGGTTCATGAGCAATGGGTAAACGGGGCCTGGCAGCCGCTTGCGTTCTTCAGCCGGCAACTCCTGCCCAACGAGTTGAAGTACAGCACTTTCGACTGTGAGCTCCTCGGGCTGTACCTGGCCGTCCGCCATTTTCGCCACCTCCTGGAGGGCCGCCCGTTCACGGCCTTTGTCGACCACAAGCCATTGATTTTCGCCATGGCCAAGGTCACGGAGCCGTGGTCGGCCCGCCAGCAGCGCCACCTCTCCGCCGTGTCGGAAAACACCACGGACATCCGGCACGTCGCCGGAAAGGACAACGCCGTGGCCGACTGCCTTTCTCGAGCCGGCGCCAACGCCGTCCACCTCGGCGTCGATTTCGCCCTGATGGCGACGGACCAGGCCACCGACGGCATGGTGCAGGCGCTCCGGGTGGTGGACACGGGCCTTCGCTTGGCTGACGTCCCCTTCGCGGACACGGTCCTGCTTTGTGACATCTCCCAAGGCCGACCTCGCCCCGTTGTGCCGGTCACCTGGCGGTGGCGCATTTTTGCTTTGCTCCACGGCCTCTCACACCTGGGCCGGAAGGCGTCCCAGAGGCTGGTGTCGGCACGTTTCGTCTGGCACGGGTTGCTACGGGACGTCCACGACTGGGCCAACGCCTGCACACCCTGCCAGCGGGCCAAGGTCCACCGTCACACCCAGGCTCCGCTGGCTCCTTTCACCGTGCCCGAGCGACATTTCGACCACGTCCACGTGGACCTGGTGGGTCCCCTGCCCCCATCGCAGGGGTTCACCCACCTGCTTACCATGGTGGACAGGACCACCAGGTGGCCGGAGGCCGTGCCCCTCGCGTCCACCACCACCGCCGACGTGGCCCAGGCGTTCATCGCCACCTGGGTCGCGCGTTTCGGCGCATCGGCGGACATCTCGTCGGACCGCGGCCCACAGTTCACGTCCGAACTGTGGGGCGTGGTCACCCGCACGTTGGGCGTTACCCTGCACCGCACCACGGCCTACCACCCCCAGGCCAACGGGTTGTGCGAGCGCTTCCACCGCTCCATGAAGGCCGCACTCATGGCCGGCCTCCAGGACGACGGCTGGGCCAACCGGCTCCCGTGGGTCCTTTTGGGCCTCCGCACGGCTCCAAAGGAGGACCTCCAGGCGTCCACCGCCGAGCTGGTGTACGGCCAGGCCCTCCGCGTCCCAGGCGAGTTCGTGCCCGACGCCACCAGCCCCTGGTCCGCCGCGCACTAGCGCATGGACTTCCAGGAGGCTGCCCAACGTTTCGCCCCGGTGCCCACGTCCCGCCACGGCGACCCCCAATCCTACGTCCCCCCAGCACTCCGCACGGCGGAGTATGTCTTTGTGCGACACGACGCGCACCGGGGGCCGCTCCGGCCACCATACGACGGACCCTTCCGGGTCCTACGACGGGACAACAAGTCCTTCATCGTCAGCATCGGTGGCCGGGCGGACCGGATTTCGGTGGACCGCCTCAAGCCGGCCCACATGGACGTCGGCCAGCCGCCATGGCTGGCTCTCCCACCGTGGCGCGGCCGCCCCCCGTCCACTGCACCCCCCGTCCGGCCACCCGCCACCACACTGGACCCCCCCCTGCGACCAGCCAGGGGTCGTTTCGGTCGGGTCATCCGGACCCCCCTCAGGTTGACCTTCCTGGACCAAGTCGATTCTGGGGGGGGGGGCGTGTGTAGCGACCCATGGGTCCCCCAAAGCTGGAGACCAGCAACAGAATCTCCTGGCCCAAGCCGGTGACGTAACCGGCGGCCAAACCGCGGCGCCGAGGTTATAATCCTTTGCACCTGTCGGTCACATGACCACCAAAGCGTGCCTCGCCTGAGAGGCAGGGCTTTGGTTCTGATGTATGCTTTTTGGTTTGGATATATATATATGCGAACCCGATAAACGGGCTTTCAGAGTTCCCGAGATGATTATACAATAAACATCTTCTCGGACGAGTTTGTGTCTTGTCCGTCACTTCGTCCGTCTCAAGCAGGAGCGCTGCTCCTTCAGTGACGTCTTCTTACGTCTAGCAACGGTACCCGCCCCATGGGCGGGGCTTCAATTGCGAGGTCCAAATGAAAAGGCGAAATATCGGAAATTGAAGGCTTTTTTCTTTTAAACGATTTATATAAACATCTGTTAAATCTCGATCGGTGCAGCTGTTTGCGCGGCACGAAAATAACGTCATGCGGGAGCAAGTATCAGCAGGATGTGGCAGTGTGGGAGACCACGTTTGCCCCGAACGCTGCACCGTGTGCCGCACAAACGGCTGCACCGATCGCTGCACCGTGTTCCGCACAAACGACTGCACCGATCGCTGCACAGCTGCATCGATCGCATGTGGCATGAAGGAGGATCTGCACTTCGGCATGAAGGAGGATCAGATCTAACAGATCGCTGTCTCCATCAATCTTGCCAAGGCCATAACACCTATTGGCTCAAAATCTTTTTAACTGTTGATTTGGTACAGTTACACGTATCGGGAATTTGGGACATGTATCGGGAGTACATACGACATAGCGATTGTGAACACGATTATCGATCACGATTCACGATCACTATCATCACGATCATAGTGTATCGATCACGAATTGAAACACGATGGAATAATATTTACCGATATGAACAGTGATGTGGCTTTTATTGAAATTCTAAAGATACTGTTGTGGCGGACAAATGTCAGTGAGCAATAATTCCGCGCACAAGTGGGTGGCGCGAGTGTCCGGGCGTGGAAGCGCAGCTCGGGCCACGCCCGGAGCAAAGGCGTCACGAGGTGCACGGTGGAACTGAGATACATGCCCCGCCTTTCGGCCGACCGGCCACGCCCGGGGGCAAGGCGTGGCCTCGGGACATATATGCGGGCTCCAAAGTCGAGCCCGCCCAGTGCTTACGTGCGAGCTGTTAATAAAGTGTTTCAGTTTGTACAACGCGTTGTGGCCTACCTTCTTGGCAAACGAATTGTGTGTGCACAGCACCACACTGGTGACCCCGACTGGTTCAGCCGGAGCTGACCCCTGAACGCGCCATGGCTACCAACGCTGTCGCCGTTAAACTCCCGGAGTTCTGGGAAGCGCAAGCCGACATTTGGTTTGTGCAGGCCGAAGCTCTATTCCAGCTCCGGGGCATCACGGCGGACGACACCATGTACTACCACGTGGTCGCCGCCCTCGGGCTCGGCACTGCCGCCCGCGTCGTGTCCATCCTTCGGCGCCCGCCGGGCGCCCACAAGTCCGCGGTGCTCAAACTTCTTCTCCTCGCCACGTTCGGGCTCACAGAGGCCGAACACGCAGACCGCCTCCTGGACCTTCCCGCCCTCGGCGACACACGACCGTCCATTCGGATGGATTTTATGTTGTCCCTTCTTGGAGACCAGCGCCCGGATTTCCTGTTCCGAGCGCTTTTCCTCCGCCAGCTACCTGTGCAGGTGCGGCTCGCACTGGCCGGTTCGAACTTAACGGAACCCCGCGCCCTGGCTGGAGAGGCGGACAAATTTTTCGCAGCCTGCGACACGCGGTCGGTGTACGGTGCTGCCATAGTGGATCCCGGTGCGGAGACTACAGCGCCCCCTGCTTCCCTCGTGGCCGCTGCTACACCCCGCCCACTACTGCCGCAGCCACCACCACCACCGCCGGCACGGCCGACGCGGCAGCCACCACCGCAAACCTGGTGCTACTATCATGCCAGGTTCGGCCGCAAGGCTAGAGCGTGCCACCCGCCGTGTTCTTTCGACGGGTCGGGAAATGACCGGGCCGGCGCTCACTTGCGGCCATGAGCGTCGGCCATTCCGGCAGCCTCCTGTTCATCACAGACACCTCGTCTGGTCGTCGTTTTCTGTGCGACACGGGAGCGCAGGCAAGCGTCCTCCCTGCCTCCGCGTCCGACAAGCAAGCCGCGGGCCGGGGCCCCGCCTTGCTCGCTGCCAACGGAACACCCATCCGCACATTCGGGAAGCGTTGCCTCTCGCTGCATTTCGGAGGGCAGCACTTCAAATGGTCTTTCGTCACCACCAGCGTGCCAATGGCCCTGATCGGTGCGGACGTCCTTTGTGCGAATGGGCTGTTGGTGGACGTTAAGCGTCGATGCCTCGTCCAGGCCGAAACCTTCAGCTCGCTCGCTTGTTCGCTGAGTGGCTCGTTGAGCAGTTCACTGAGTGGCTCACCGAGCGGCTTACCAAGCGGCTTGCTGAGCGGTTCCATCCCGGCGAAGTTAGTCTGTACGCTTCCGGCAGCGGACGAGTTTACCCGCCTCCTCGCCAGTTTCCCGGCACTCACGCGGCCCACCTTTTCAGCGGTGGCCGTCAAACACGGGGTGGAGTACCATATCCCCACCGTCGGACCACCGGTCTATGCCCGGGTGCGCTGCCACGACCCCACGAAGCTCTCCATGGCGAAAGCGGAGTTCGCCACGCTGGAGCGGCTGGGCATCGTACGGCACTCCAACAGCGCATGGGCCTCTCCTCTGCACATTGTGCCCAAGCCCGGCGGCGGATGGCGGCCGTGCGGTGACTACCGCCGGCTCAATGACGCCACCACCCCCGACCGCTACCCGGTCCCGCATATTCAGGACTTTTCCGCCCGGTTGGCGAAAACGACCATTTTCTCCAAGGTGGACCTCATCCGGGGCTACCACCAGGTCCCTGTTCAACCGGACGATGTACCAAAGACGGCCGTCATCACACCTTTCGGCCTCTTTGAGTTCTTGTGGATGCCCTTTGGGTTGAAAAATGCGGCCCAGGCGTTCCAGCGGCTCATGGACAGCGTCTTGCGTGACTTGTCCTTCATCTATGTCTAGCTGGACGACATCCGAGTCGCGAGCGCGTCCCGGGAGGAGCACCTGCTCCACCTCCGCATGCTCTTCGAACTCCTGGGCCAGCATGGCCTGATAATCAACCCCGCGAAGTGCCATTTCGGCGTCACCGCCATCGACCTCTTGGGGCACCGCATCACCAGGCATGGGGCCATCCCTTTACCGGCCAAGGTGGAGGCGGTCAAGAGTTTCCCGCACCCCCGCACGATCAAGGGGCTCCAGGAATTCCTGGGCATGGTGAATTTTTATCACCGCTTCGTACCCCGCGTCGCCCAGCTCCTGCGCCCCCTGCACGAGGCCCTCTGGTGGAAGCCGGGCAAAGGTGAGATCGCCTGGACGGAGCAAATGTCCGTGGCGTTTGCGGGCGCAAAGCTGGCCTTGGCCAACGCCACCATGCTGGCGCACCCGGTGCCCGATGCACCAATCGCCCTCACCACCGATACGTCGGACTACGCGGTGGGCGCGGTGCACGAGCAGTGGGTGGGTGGTGCTTGGCAGCTACTGGCGTTTTTTAGCCGGCAGCTCCGCCCGCACGAACGCCGGTACAGCACCTTCGACCGCGAGCTGCTCGGGCTCCACCTGGCGGTCCGACACTTCCGCCATCTTCTCGAGGGCCGCCCGTTCACGGCCTTCGTCGATCACAAGCCCCTTGTTTTCGCGATGGCCAAGGTCGCCGAGCCATGGTCGGCCCGGCAGCAACGTCACCTCTCTGCCGTGTCCGAGTACACGACGGACATCCGTCACGTCGCGGGTAAGGACAACCCTGTGGCGGATTGCCTTTGCCGGTCCGTCACACACGCGGTCCACCTCGGGATCGACTATGCCCACATGGCGGCGGACCAGACCACTGACCCTGACGTCCAGGCCTTGCGGACCGCCATCACGGGCCTCCGTGTCACCGAGGTGCCGTTCGACGTCGCGGGCACTGCCCTCTTGTGCGACGTCTCCTTCGGCCGGCCTCGCCCCATCGTGCCCGCTGGCTGGCAGCGTCCGGTTTTTGACGCCATCCACGGCCTGTCCCACCCGGGCACGAAGGCCTCCCAGAAGCTCGTCGCGGCGAAGTTCGTCTGGCATGGCCTCAGGTAGAACGTCCGCGACTGGGGCAGGACGTGCCTCGCGTGCCAGCGCGCGAACGTCCACCGCCACACCCAAGCCCCGTTGGCCCCGTTTACGGTGCCCGAGCGTCGGTTCGACCACGTCCACGTCGACTTGGTGGGACCTCTGCCCCCCTCGCGGGGTTTCACCCACCTCCTCACCATGGTGGACCGCACCACCCGGTGGCCGGAGGCCGTGCCATTGGCGGCGACGGCTGCGGCTGACGTCGCGCAAGCCTTCATCGCCACGTGGGTTGCTCGGTTCGGCGACCCCTCGGACATCTCGTCCGACCGCGGCCCCCAGTTCACCTCGGAGCTCTGGGGAGCAGTGGCGCAAGTGCTCGGCGTCAAGCTGCACCGCATCACGGCTTACCACCCCCAGGCCAACGGCCTGTGTGAGCACTTCCATCGCTCAATGAAGGCCGCGCTCCGGGCCAGCCTCTGCGACGGCAGCTGGGCCGACAGGCTCCCCTGGGTCCTGCTGGGCCTCAGGATGGCGCCCAAGGACGACCTGCGCGCATCCTCGGCGGAGCTGGTCTTCGGGCAACCACTGCTGGTACCAGGCGAATTTATCCCCGACTCCACGGCGCAACAGCGCTCCACCCTTCAGGAGACCGCCAGGAGGTTCGCCCCGGTGCCTATGGCACACCATGGTTGCCCGTCCTCCCACGTCGCCCCGAAGCTTCGCACGGCGGAGTACGTTTTTGTCAGGCACGACGCCTACCGGGCGCCGCTGCGGCCCACGTACGACGGGCCCTTCCGCATGCTGGAGACCGGGGACAAGCATTTCACTGTGGACATCGGCGGTACTCCAGATCGTATCTCCGTGGACCGCCTCAAGCCAGCCCACCTCGATCTGGACCACCCCCCGCAAGCGGCTCTGCCTCCGCGTCGAGGCCGCCCCCCGGCGGGCAGACCCACGGCACCCCCCAGCCCCGCTACCCCCCAGCCCTGCACGCATCGCCAGAGGGCGTTTCGGCCGGGTCATCCGGCTTCCCCGCAAGCTCACCCTTCAGGTGCGCGGGAATTCTGGGGGGGGCGCGTGTGGCGGACACAATGTCAGTGGGCAATAATTCCGCGCACAAGTGTCCGGGCGTGGAAGCGCAGCTCGGGCCACGCCCAGAGCAAAGGCGTGGCCTCGGGACATATATGCGGGCTCCAAAGTCGAGCCCGCCCAGTGCTTACGTGCGAGCTGTTAATAAAGTGTTTCAGTTTATACAACGCGTTGTGGCCTACCTTCTTGGCAAACGAATTGTGTGTGCACAGCACCACACTGTTTAGATTTTGATGACTTGCGTGTGATATGATTCAACGGATGTTTATATGAATCGTTTAAAATAAAAAAAGCCTTCAATTTCTGATATTTTTGCCATCGCCATATGCAGATTCGCCACGAACCCACGATCGATGTTTCTCCAAACCCCGTTTGTTTGCGAACAGGTACGTTTTTCATGGAAGTCCTTCACGAACTTGCTGTCCATGTCTGACGTGCGACTGAAGGTGCTACAGGAATGTGGAATTTATTGGTTTCATGCTTTAGCATTCACCTTATCTGCATTGCCTGTTTGCTTCTGGCCTCCCACTCGTGCGGAGCACGGGTATTTCTCGAGTCGTGGTAATAAGATTTTTACCTCACATGACCTCCGACCTTTGAGCTCATGACGAAAAAATATAATCAGTTGGTTCATCTTTATCTCATTACACATTCCTGTACAAGTTTGATTTGGATCCCTTCAACACGTTCTCAACTTATCGCCGTAATAAAAACCTGTCATGGGCGGACAGATGGACAACCCGAAAACATGCATCCGGCGACTGCGTTGGTGGAGGCACAAAGATTCCAGGAACCGGATCTTCACCAAAATCAAATGCTTTCGTCTTTGTCGCACACCCAACCTGTCCACCTCGTTTTGAGATATCCAGTATACAGACAGAGAGGAGTGAAAACAGCCTCCGTCAGGTGGAGGTAATGACGTCACAAGGAAACTTGCAGTCAGATGTTCTGAACATCCCTTGTACTGAAAAGTCATTTTGAATGAACGACAACAATCCTTCAACAACTATTACTACTTACTAGCGGGGTCACCCGTGGGATTCCCACGGGTGACCCCGCAAGTTTGCATTGACGTTCGTCGATGGACTCGTTCGCCCGTCTCATTCGTTTTCTTGCTACATCCTGTTCAAGTCTGCGTTCTTCATCGATCGTCTCATTCATTTTGGAAATAGAAGTTTCCACGCAGCGCATGAATTGTCACGATCCTCAAGAGGAATTTGTCTCGTAATCATCAAATGATAAATGGCAAGTAAATTACATTGTGAAAATTTAATATTTCAAATAGACCTATTTAAAGTGTATGCGCAAATAACTAATAAATAAAAAAACGAAGAAATATGTCTCGGTAATTTCCTGAACTCGGTAATTTCTCGGTAATTTTACTTCCGGCTAAAAATGTTGAATGAAATAAAAACGAAGAAATATATGTCGTTTTGTGACGACTGTCATCAAAGGTAAACGGTGAATTCACTCGGTTTATTCGGTTCGGCTCGGTTTAAAGAAAAAGCGATAATGTCGAAATGTTGACGTCTGTGTCATGTTGGGCGGTGTATGATACTTGTTGGCTGTTGGGCGGTGATATGGTGTATTTTTAAAAATATATCTCTGCGTTTTCCCGCGTTGCTGACACCGAGTCTAAAACCATGATGGTGAGTTATATTGGAGATAAAGGCGTGAGAGAGACTCAATGGCCTTGAAGTTACAGGCATTTGAGAATTCATTTCGTTCTATAAACGGCAACTTTCATCGGATTTTCTTCTCTTTTTTTTTCAACCGAGTCTAAAACTATGTTAGCGACTGTGAAAAATGAAATGATATATCGAATTTAAAATAGATATCGACACATTGCCGTCGGTGTCATGTTGGGCGGTGTATGATACACCATGACGCGATTTTAAAAAATATATCTCTGCATTTTCCCGCGTGTGTGGAATGTTTGTGGAAAATTAAAGATTTCAAATAAACCTATTTAAAGTGTATGCGCACATAACTAATAAAAAAAACGAAGAAATATCTCGGTAATTTCCTGAAACATATTTTACTTCCGGCTAATATGTTGAATGAAATAAAAACGAAGAAATATATGTCGGCATCATTGTTGACGTTTTTGTGACGACTGTCATCAAACGAAATAGTAATATATCATAACGGAAAAGCAAAAGCGAATTTTTAATATATATCGACACATTGCCGGCGGTGTCATGTTGGGCGGTGTATGATACACCATGACGCGATTTTAAAAAATATATCTCTGCATTTTCCCGCGTGTGTGGATTGTTCTCAATTATTGCTGACACCGAGTCTAAAAGTAAAACCATCGATAAAAATGAAATCATATGGTGAGTTAGATTGGAGATAAAGGCGTGAGGGAGACTCAATGGCCTTGAAGTTACAGGCCTTTGAGAATTCATTTCGTTCTATAAACGGCAACTTTCATCGGATTTTCTTCCCGTTTTTTTTCAACCGAGTCTAAAACTATGTTAGCGACTGTGAAAAATGAAATGATTTATCGAATTTGATTTGAAATAAAACTGGGGGAGAGCAAGACACCACGGGCCTACAAAACAGGACTCAAAGCTATGCGAGTTAATAAAATGGTGGATATTTGTTTATAGCCACTCCCAGAATGGGTGGAGCTATGGGTGGAGCTACTCTGCAAACCGAGTAAGCCACACCCCGGACAGACACCCAACAGATAGACAGACAGACAGACAGAATCATCTACGGCTATTATAATATAGACTACTTATACATGCTTGCGTTGTGATAACGCACGCACTGATCTTTCGCTTACGCACGCACGTACGCACGGAGGGGGAAACCATAGTCTCCCTTTCGCTCTGCGGTGCGACGGGGGATAACAATCCTTCAACTTACCACTTGAACATTTTTGTCTTGTGATAACAACAACGACATGTTTCATCTGTTTTTAGTTCAACAATCAGGGGATCGCGCGAACGCAGTCCCCCACTACCACAAATTGTACAGTCGAGTTTCCCACATTTGGGGAAATCGCAAGGGTCAACCCACCCGGCAGTCCCCCACTACCACAAATTGTACAGTCGAGTTTCCCACATTTGGGGAAATCGCAAGGGTCAACCCACCCGGAGTGCAATGGGTGGACCTCGCCCTGAGAACACCACCTTAATGATCATGGTATTTCTCCTGTCAGGTAAGTATGAGTTGTTTACCCCACGGTCTCCCTTGTCCTAGTGCGAGCACCGCCTTACTTTACCAGGACGTATTCAACACTTTTCCCTGAATATCTATTCAAATGGTGAATTTTGCACGATATTTGTAAACAAATCCTAATTGTAATATTAGGTTCGATATTATGATTTATTTATTTGGATAATTTCTCGCTTTGCTGCTGAGATTGGAGCAGATTATAAACGATTTAGCGACTGGATGCCTTCCGAGGAAGCCGAAATGTCATGACGCTGGCCTGACGTCATGACGCTATCAAGACGTCATATCGCCGGATATTGAGTCGCGATTTTCCAACTTCCTTATTTTACCTCGTTATCTTGAAACAAAAATGTCTTTGAAGTTACTCCATCGCACATGGATCCTTGTTAGTTGATGCAACATTAAATCGAGTCGATTAAGGGGAAAGGTTTTCATCTTTCTGTTTGAGTTTGCGAATGGGATTGTGTTTGCTGGGATTGTGTTTGCTGGGATTGTGTTTGCTGGGATTGTGTTTGCTGGGATTGTCTTTGCTGGGATTGTGTTTGCTGGGATTGTGTTTGCTGGTATTGTGTTTGCTGGGATTGTGTTTGCTGGGATTGTGTTTGCTGGGATTGTGTTTGCTGGGATTGTGTTTGCTGGGATTGTGTTTGCTGGGATTGTGTTTGCTGGGATTGTGTTTGCTGGGATTGTGTTTGCTGGGATTGTGTTTGCTGGGATTGTGTTTGCTGGGATTGTGTTTGCTGGGATTGTGTTTGCTGGGATTGTGTTTGCTGGGATTGTGTTTGCTGGGATTGTGTTTGCTGGGATTGTGTTTGCTGGGATTGTGTTTGCTGGGATTGTGTTTGCTGGGATTGTGTTTGCTGGGATTGTGTTTGCTGGGATTGTGTTTGCTGGGATTGTGTTTGCTGGGATTGTGTTTGCTGGGATTGTGTTTGCTGGGATTGTGTTTGCTGGGATTGTGTTTGCTGGGATTGTGTTTGCTGGGATTGTGTTTGCTGGGATTGTGTTTGCTGGGATTGTGTTTGCTGGGATTGTGTTTGCTGGGATTGTGTTTGCTGGGATTGTGTTTGCTGGGATTGTGTTTACTGGGATTGTGTTTGCTGGGATTGTGTTTGCTGGGATTGTGTTTGCTGGGATTGTGTTTGCTGGGATTGTGTTTGCTGGGATTGTGTTTGCTGGGATTGTGTTTGCTGGGATTGTGTTTGCTGGGATTGTGTTTGCTGGGATTGTGTTTGCTGGGATTGTGTTTGCTGGGATTGTGTTTGCTGGGATTGTGTTTGCTTGGATTGTGTTTGCTGGGATTGTGTTTGCTGGGATTGTGTTTGCTGGGATTGTGTTTACTGGGATTGTGTTTGCTGGGATTGTGTTTGCTGGGATTGTGTTTGCTGGGATTGTGTTTGCTGGGATTGTGTTTGCTGGGATTGTGTTTGCTGGGATTGTGTTTGCTGGGATTGTGTTTGCTAGGATTGTGTTTGCTAGGATTGTGTTTGCTGGGATTGTGTTTGCTGGGATTGTGTTTGCTGGGATTGTGTTTGCTAGGATTGTGTTTGCTGGGATTGTGTTTGCTAGGATTGTGTTTGCTGGGATTGTGTTTGCTAGGATTGTGTTGCTGGGATTGTGTTTGCGTGGTATTATAGTACGAGTGGGGTCACTCGTGGGAATCCCATGGGCATCTACGTGTGTATCATTTGTACATCTTCATTTTGTACATCTTCAGTTTTACAAAATGGTTACTGCCAATTTATCAGATCCACAAATGATGTAATCTACACAATGTATTTACTTCTGATGACATGTGAATGCATGTGCGCATTGCTTTCGTTTTTTCATTTCTGTTCCTCACAATTCCGTGTCTCTTCTTCACACAGACACATACACACATATGCAAATATATACACCTTTATACATGCACACACACATACACACACACACACACACACACACACACACACACACACACATATATATGCACATATAAACTACACATATATACATCCGCACACCCACACACACAAATATACATACACATACACGTGCACATACATACACATTTCCACACACACAAACACACTTGACATTTTAAAAGTCTGCGTTGACGTTCATCAAGCCGTTCATCGACCGTGTCGATGGGAAGGGGGGGGAGAGGGATGGAGAGGGGGGAGAGGGAGGGAGAGGGGGAAGGGAAGGGGGAAGGGGAGGGAGAGGGGGAAGGGGGGAAGGGGACGGGAAAGAGGAGGGCAGGGGGAGAAGGAGGGAAGGGGCGGGGAGGGGGGAAAGGAGAGGAGAGGAGGGAAGAGGAGGGAAGAGGAGGGGCTGGGGAGGGGAGGCAGGAGAGGAAGGGGGTTCATATATATGCTGGTGGGTGAATGTGGCATTCATCACGTTTCTGAGTTAAGTGTGATGCCAATAAGGAAGAAGAAGAAGAAGAAGCCATACTACCAAAGTCGTACACTTCCGGAATTGTTTGATTTATTTGTATTCAAATGTATGGTGATTGTTTTGTATTTATTTATGCGAATGTGTACTTATATATAACTGTCATTAATTTAAAAAGGCTTCGACACTATCGAGCGATATATATATATTTTTTTTGAAAAGAACTCCAAAAAACGATCTTTGTTTTTTTTGCCTAAAACACTCCCAGGCACTCACTGATGAACCTCTGAAAGTTTGACAAAGATCCGTTCAGCCAACTATGAGAAAAATGGCGACAGACAGACAGACATCTCTCTTACAGGTACAGTAGACTGTAGAGTATCGAGATATATCTATATTATAATAGCCGTAGATGATTCTGTCTGTCTGTCTGTCTATCTGTTGGGTGTCTGTCCGGGGTGTGGCTTACTCGGTTTGCAGAGTAGCTCCACCCATAGCTCCACCCATTCTGGGAGTGGCTATAAACAAATATCCACCATTTTATTAACTCGCATAGCTTTGAGTCCTGTTTTGTAGGCCCGTGGTGTCTTGCTCTCCCCCAGTTTTATTTCAAATCAAATTCGATAAATCATTTCATTTTTCTCAGTCGCTAACATAGTTTTAGACTCGGTTGAAAAAAAACGGGAAGAAAATCCGATGAAAGTTGCCGTTTATAGAACGAAATGAATTCTCAAAGGCCTGTAACTTCAAGGCCATTGAGTCTCTCTCACGCCTTTATCTCCAATCTAACTCACCATATGATTTCATTTTTATCGATGGTTTTACTTTTAGACTCGGTGTCAGCAATAATTGAGAACAATCCACACACGCGGGAAAATGCAGAGATATATTTTTTTAAATCGCGTCATGGTGTATCATACACCGCCCAACATGACACCGCCGGCAATGTGTCGATATATATTAAAAATTCGCTTTTGCTTTTCCGTTATGATATATTACTATTTCGTTTGATGACAGTCGTCACAAAAACGTCAACAATGATGCCGACATATATTTCTTCGTTTTTATTTCATTCAACATATTAGCCGGAAGTAAAATATGTTTCAGGAAATTACCGAGAGATATTTCTTCGTTTTTTTTATTAGTTATGTGCGCATACACTTTAAATAGGTTTATTTGAAATCTTTAATTTTCCACAAACATTCCACACACGCGGGAAAATGCAGAGATATATTTTTTAAAATCGCGTCATGGTGTATCATACACCGCCCAACATGACACCGACGGCAATGTGTCGATATCTATTTTAAATTCGATATATCATTTCATTTTTCACAGTCGCTAACATAGTTTTAGACTCGGTTGAAAAAAAACGAGAAGAAAATCCGATGAAAGTTGCCGTTTATAGAACGAAATGAATTCTCAAATGCCTGTAACTTCAAGGCCATTGAGTCTCTCTCACGCCTTTATCTCCAATATAACTCACCATATGATTTCATTTTTATCGATGGTTTTAGAGTCGGTGTCAGCAATAATTGAGAACATTCCACACACGCGGGAAAATGCAGATATATTTTTTAAAATCGCGTCATGGTGTATCATACACCGCCTAACATGACACCGACGGCAACGTGTCGATACATATTAAAAATTCGATATATCATTTCATTTTTCACAGTCGCTAACATAGTTTTCGACTCGGTTGAAAAAAAACGGGAAGGAAATCCAATGAAAGTTGCCGTTTATAGAACGAAATGAATTCTCAAACGCCTGTAACTTCAACTTCAAGGCCATTGAGTCTCTCTCACGCCTTTATCTCCAATCTAACTCACCATATGATTTCATTTTTATCGATGGTTTTGGACTCGGTGTCAGCAATAATTGAGAACATTCCACACACGCGGGAAAATGCAGAGATATATTTTTAAAAATCGCGTCATGGTGTATCATACACCGCCCAACATGACACCGACGGCAACGTGTCGATATATATTAAAAATTCGCTTTTGCTTTTCCGTTAAGATATATTACTTTTTCGTTTGATGACAGTCGTCACAAAAACGTCAACAATGATGCCGACATATATTTCTTCGTTTTTATTTAATTCAACATTATTAGCCGGAAGTAAAATATGTTTCAGGAAATTACCGAGAGATATTTCTTCGTTTTTTAAAATTAGTTATGTGCGAATACACTTTAAATAGGTTTATTTGAAATCTTTAATTTTCCACAATATAATTTACTTGCCATTTATCATTTGATGATTACGAGACAAATTCCTCTTGAGGATCGTGACAATTCATGCGCTGCGTGGAAACTTCTATTTCCAAAATGAATGAGACGATCGATGAAGAACGCAGACTTGAACAGGATGCAGCAAGAAAACGAATGAGACGGGCGAACGAGTCCATCGACGAACGTCAATGCAAACTTGCGGGGTCACCCGTGGGAATCCCACGGGTGACCCCGCTAGTCGATATTATAATAGCCGTAGATGATTCTGTCTGTCTGTCTGTCTATCTGTTGGGTGTCTGTCCGGGGTGTGGCTTACTCGGTTTGCAGAGTAGCTCCACCCATAGCTCCACCCATTCTGGGAGTGGCTATAAACAAATATCCACCATTTTATTAACTCGCATAGCTTTGAGTCCTGTTTTGTAGGCCCGTGGTGTCTTGCTCTCCCCCAGTTTTATTTCAAATCAAATTCGATAAATCATTTCATTTTTCACAGTCGCTAACATAGTTTTAGACTCGGTTGAAAAAAAACGGGAAGAAAATCCGATGAAAGTTGCCGTTTATAGAACGAAATGAATTCTCAAAGGCCTGTAACTTCAAGGCCATTGAGTCTCTCTCACGCCTTTATCTCCAATCTAACTCACCATATGATTTCATTTTTATCGATGGTTTTACTTTTAGACTCGGTGTCAGCAATAATTGAGAACAATCCACACACGCGGGAAAATGCAGAGATATATTTTTTAAAATCGCGTCATGGTGTATCATACACCGCCCAACATGACACCGCCGGCAATGTGTCGATATATATTAAAAATTCGCTTTTGCTTTTCCGTTATGATATATTACTATTTCGTTTGATGACAGTCGTCACAAAAACGTCAACAATGTTGCCGACATATTTCTTCGTTTTTATTTCATTCAACATATTAGCCGGAAGTAAAATATGTTTCAGGAAATTACCGAGATATTTCTTCGTTTTTTTTATTAGTTATGTGCGCATACACTTTAAATAGGTTTATTTGAAATCTTTAATTTTCCACAAACATTCCACACACGCGGGAAAATGCAGAGATATATTTTTTAAAATCGCGTCATGGTGTATCATACACCGCCCAACATGACACCGACGGCAATGTGTCGATATCTATTTTAAATTCGATATATCATTTCATTTTTCACAGTCGCTAACATAGTTTTAGACTCGGTTGAAAAAAAAAGAGAAGAAAATCCGATGAAAGTTGCCGTTTATAGAACGAAATGAATTCTCAAATGCCTGTAACTTCAAGGCCATTGAGTCTCTCTCACGCCTTTATCTCCAATATAACTCACCATCATGGTTTTAGACTCGGTGTCAGCAACGCGGGAAAACGCAGAGATATATTTTTAAAAATACACCATATCACCGCCCAACAGCCAACAAGTATCATACACCGCCCAACATGACACAGACGTCAACATTTCGATATTATCGCTTTTTCTTTAAACCGAGCCGAACCGAATAAACCGAGTGAATTCACCGTTTACCTTTGATGACAGTCGTCACAAAACGACATATATTTCTTCGTTTTTATTTCATTCAACATTTTTAGCCGGAAGTAAAATTACCGAGAAATTACCGAGTTCAGGAAATTACCGAGACATATTTCTTCGTTTTTTTATTTATTAGTTATTTGCGCATACACTTTAAATAGGTCTATTTGAAATATTAAATTTTCACAATGTAATTTACTTGCCATTTATCATTTGATGATTACGAGACAAATTCCTCTTGAGGATCGTGACAATTCATGCGCTGCGTGGAAACTTCTATTTCCAAAATGAATGAGACGATCGATGAAGAACGCAGACTTGAACAGGATGTAGCAAGAAAACGAATGAGACGGGCGAACGAGTCCATCGACGAACGTCAATGCAAACTTGCGGGGTCACCCGTGGGATTCCCACGGGTGACCCCGCTAGTATATATATACTAGCTGAAAGCACCCAGCGTTTCCCGGGTTATTTTTGAATGAATTTACTACTATAATTCAGCTTTTACTCGCGGCTGTAGAAGATTGACTACTATAATTCAGCTCAGCTTTTAATTGTGAAATGGGCCCAGCTCAGCCGAGGTGGGCCTCGACCGGCCTTGCCACCTAGCCTATAACCTTCCCGGGGCCTGTCCCGACATTTATGGTTCTTTTTGAATGAATTTACTACCATAATTCAGCTTTTACTCGTGGCCGTAGAAGATTGATGACTATAATTCAGCTCAGCTTTTAATTGCGAAATGGGCCCAGCCCGGCCGAAGCGGCCTCAACCGGCCTCGCCACCTAGCCTATAACCTTCCCGGGGCCTGTCCCGACATTTTTTGTATTAGAGGTTTCCTCCTATCTTTCACCGTTCAGGAGATTAGCTTGCGCAGACAAACGAAAAAAAAACTTTATTTTATAATATAGATAGATAAGTATATATATTGTTGCGGATCTGAGGATGGCATTTTTTAAATTGTATTGTATTGGAAATTGTTGTGTAACATTGTTGGATATGGCCCCTCCTGCCTCCAGAGTTGTGTAAAGATAAAAAAGGGCGTCTCGGTAGTTAATTCCATAAACACCACATTGCAGGACACGATAAAACCCTTGTTCAGTAGCTTATATCTTATTATGTGTTTTAGAGTAAGGCCTTGTCTTCCATTAGAATGACACTCCATTGCACCAAGTGAAAGAGATAGATTCCCTTCATTCCCATTCCCAAAAACCTCCATTTCCCCCTTTCGTCATTGCCAAGCCTCGATTGGCAATTACATCCCCTCCAAAGCCGCCATTGGCCACGAGGCAGGGTTGGGGAAGAAAGGCGGGTCCCCACCTCGTCAGAGAGGGGAGGAGTGAGTAAGCCCCACTCAACCAACCACAAACAAGGGGTTGGACTTCGAGAGGGTGTGGCAAGAAAGATCAAGGAGGTTCGCAAAGGTTGAGGGGCGGGGCATATATAACCCGCTGCGGGACGTTCCCCAAGCAGATGAGTTCTGAGTCTGAAAAGAGACGACCTTCGGAGAGACAAGTGCGCAAGGAGAGAAGGACGCGTCAGACGATTTGGGAGAAAGAAGGGGAGGACCCAAAAGAGCCCGAGACGTGGAGCGACAACCAGCCCCGGCCGCGTGCAGCGAGATACGCATGCCGCCGTCGCCCTGCTCGCTCCCAGCCTGACGAGGCCCGGCTTGCTGTGCGCCCTGCCAAGCCTTCCAGCTTGTGGTCCGAGCTGAACATTCCTCCTTCCAGCCAATCCACTCTGCAATTCCCCACGTGAGTCTGTGTCTTCGTTTGTTCTGTCCTGGGTATTAATTAAGCCTGTTAGGTAAGCTAGTCATTTGCACTGTGTCACCTGTCTCATGTCCCCTGTAAATAATCGTGACTGCTCTTTTTGCTTATGTGCGTGTAAACAATAAACCCCGTTACTCTTCTGTACGTCTTCTTCTTCCTCTTTGCATTCGGTCGCTTTAGAGTTTTCCCACATTGAGTAGCTGTGGCGCGATACGGCCAACGTCTGGGTGAATCGGGTGAGTCGGGAAAAAAACTGTTCGGCCGCGGTTACCTCCGCTCGTTAAAAGTAACATCTAATCCGCGGACCGTAACAATATTGTTGGGGATATGGGAATTGTGTGTGTAATTTGATGTAAATTTTCCCCTTTTTGTATGCTGTAAATCTTGTAAATATCACCCTCCAATTGTAAAGATCAAAGGTCGTCCGTAGTTAATCCATCGCACACACGTAGCAAATCATAGATTCCCTCAGTAGTTATGTCCTTAGTAAATGTCAGTATAAGGCTCTGTGGTCCACTAATTCATTGCGTTGCATCAATTAAATAAGATAGATCCCCTTTCATTCCCATTCCAAAAACCTCCATTTCCAACTGCGTCATTGCCATTCGCCTTGTCAACTACATTTGCCGCCATTAAGGCGAGGTAATCTCGGAGAAGAAAGGCGTGTCTCCACCTCATCATAGAGGGGAGGAGTGAGCCAGCCCTTGCCGACCAACCAAGAACGAGGGGTTTGGCTTTGAGAGGGCGTGGAGAGAACGCTCGGGGAGGTTCGCGAAGGTTCGGGGGTGTGGTCAATATAACCCGCGATGGGAGGCCCCCACGGGAGAGGAGATGAGACACGGAGCAGATGAGATACGAGAGCTGAGCTTTGGGTCCACCACGCAGCTTTGACTCCACCACGCAGCTTTGACTCCACCACGCAGCTTTGACTCCACCACGCAGCTTTGACTCCACCACGCAGCTTGGCCACCGCCGCAGTTCGAACCGTAGCAGCTTGCACGACCGCAGCTTGGGCTTTGACGGCGGTGCCGACGAGGCCGCGAAGGAACGGCGGCTGCCCGCTCCCGGCCCGACCGTGCTTCGGTCGGAGCTGGACCTTCCTCTCCCTCCAGCCAATCCATCTGCAATTTCCCCATCGTGTGAGTCTGCCCGTTTGTCCATCTTTCATGTTGTCTTGGGGTTTATAAGTAAGACTGTATCGGTAAGCTAATAATTGCACTGTGTCTCCTGCTCTTTCCATTGCCTTGTAAATCGTATTTCATTTCTTTTCTGCTTTAGTTGTGTGTAAATAATAATAAATACCTGTTCTTCCTACCTTGTCTTCTTCACATTCGGTCGCTTTAGAGGTTTCCATATTAAGGGTACGTGGCGCGATTCGGCCAACGAATATAAATCGGGTCTAGTCTTGGTAAACGGCTCACGCCGCAGTTCGCTTCGCTCGGCGCAAATCATCCAATCCGCTGCGGCCGTGAGCGGGGAGTATTTCCTTGCGTACCGGGAGGCGCTGGTATTTAGGTCATAGGACGGTTGGGCCTAATACCCTACCCAGCGCCGACCGGGCGTGACGTCATACCCCCGGGACCACGTCGGTCAGTCATCAGCGAGGGGATTAATCCCCCCTCCTTAAGGGGGAAGAGGCTGACGTTGAGATCCGTAACAATTGGTGTCAGGAGTGTCGGATTCGGACCTGAAGCGCGCTTAGCGCGCTCAAATTACGAGCGGCCGAAATTTTGTTTAACATCCCAAATTTGAAAATCGCGCCATGGATGATCAAGGCGACCGGATGCCGGTGGGGGAATTAGAAGAGGGTTAGGGGTAACCCAGGACCACAGGGGGGAAATGGAGGAGGAGAGCAATGAAGATGTGGTTGCGGGGGAATCAGGTGCACAAGATGGCGCCCTCGCGCACGTGGTTGGGGAGGCATAAAATGGCGCCCTCGCGCACGTGGTTGCAGAGGCACAAAACAGCGGAGCTGCGGCAGCTGAGTCCGCGGCACTGGTGAAATTGGACCTCTTCGCGGCGCAGATGATGGGGTATATGGCAAAAATGGCTGAAAAATCCAGCAGGGAAATGGAACAAATGATGGAAAGGAATAGTGAGCGATTGGAAAGCAGAATGATTGGGGCAATGAGGGACGAAGCAAGGGGTACCAGTGAATGGCTAGACAATAAATTTGAGGGTTTAGACAGCAAAATTGAGGGTTTAGACAATAAATTTGCGGGGCTAGACAATAAATTCGAGGGGATAGACAACAGGTTGGGAAGCAAATTTGAGGGATTCGGAAGCAGATTAGGGGACAAACTGGGGGGCATAATTGGCCAAGCCAAAGAAATTAATGAGGAGTTGGCGAGGGGGCAGGCCGCATATGAAGGAAGGGAAGCGGTGAGGGACAGAGACCACAGGTTGGGCGAGCAGGTCCCACGGGTGCACAGGGAGGTAACGCGACTCGAGGAGCACTGGTTGGGCAAAGTGGAGAAAAGCTCAGGTAACTGGACCGGGGTAGAAATTGCGACCAGGGGTATGGGGCAGCCGGCGACCGCTGAGGTAGAAGAGGGAATTTTATTAAAGCCAGCGGTCGTCTTGGTGAATAAAGAAAAAGCAGTAGTGGGTATAATTGAAATTGTAGAGACAACAGACTTAGAAGAGCAACAGTTGGAGGAAGGAATGGATTATGTGCAAAGTTTGAATTCACATCCTGATGCCGTACTTGCTAATCCTTATAAAGATTTGCAGGTGCGCGTGGAGAAAAGGATCCCAAAGGTGAGTCGTGCTGTGTATGGCGCTAAGAGGTTTTTCGGCAGAGTGTTTGGCGCGAAGAGAATTGTCGCGCGATTGGGATCGATATGACACCCGGGCGTTGGTGAAGGGTCCCGTGTGAGTGGGAATGGTGCGCGTGTGAGCAAAAAGTGTGCGTCAAAGAGTGAGCGTGTTATAAAGTGTGGGAGTGATACTGAGTGCGAGCGAGAATGCACTTCGGAGTGTACGGAGTGTGACGCGGAGAGTGAGTTGGTGGTGGAGCGGGTGCGAGAATGCACGCTTGGAATGGTTGAGAGTGTGCGAGAACGCAC
Source organism: Myxine glutinosa (assembly GCF_964187855.1). Classification (NCBI taxonomy): domain Eukaryota; kingdom Metazoa; phylum Chordata; class Myxini; order Myxiniformes; family Myxinidae; genus Myxine; species Myxine glutinosa. Next base: position 24,220,754 of record NC_136269.1, read on the forward strand.
ACCTGAGTTGGTTGTGGCGCGTGTGCGGCAGGGCACATCGGAGCGCGTGAGTGGGTGGATGCGAGAGTGCACGCCCATGGTGAGTGGTACGGAGTACGTACCGGGCGAGTGTGCGCAAGACGGTGCGCGAGGTGTGTTAAGGAAGTGTGCGAACGGCGAGTGTGCGCGAGAGGTGTGGTGTGTAACAGGGAGTGCGGTGGTTTAAATGGACGGAGTGTGTGGAATGTATGGGCGGCGTTGAGACGCCGTGTTTGGTGAGTATGAAAAGGGTCGCGTATGCGAGTAAGGCATCGACGTCAAACGGGGCAGCGTTTAGGGCAACGGTTAGCCGACGCGAGCACTTGGCGCGCGGTGCGCTGTGTTGGATGCTAGGCCCGGCGCGGATCGATGCTGCATCGCTTCTCTTAGAAGCGTCGTTGCCGATTCGGGCTTGGTCCCGCCCTGCACGGTCGAGTCCGGGCCTTGTCGGGCCAGGCGACCGGTCCGGTTCAGGGGCAGCTAGGAGGAAGCGGAACGGTGCCCCCTGGTGGGGGCGGGGTTCCGACCGGGCGAGATTGAGCCATCAGGCCGGGGACCGCAAGGTGCCGCGCCGAGATGGTGCGTGGAATCTCGGCCCGACCAAACCTCCTCCCCTGAACCGAATGCCGGACGGATTCAACCTGCAGGCGACCAAACCACCCGAATTCATTGCTCGGCTTTGCGAAGCCGAGTTTTAATGATGTAACGACGCACCGAGGCTCGAGTTAAAGGACATTTGGTAGGAATAGGGAATTTGTGATTGAAAAAAAATTTGCGATTGGTTGAAATTTGATGACAAAATTGATAATGACTAGGGCATGCCCGTACGTGGGTGCCCGTTCCTTGCCAAAAAAAAAAAAAAACGCTACCCGTACGCTCTACCCCGCCCGTACGCCCGTAAACAAAAAAAACAACGCTCTTCGCTTCCGCCCTTCGCTCTGACTGAATTGGGAGAAATAATGCGCATAAGAAATCGAGAAATTATTATTTTCTCCGGAAGAAATCGAATTACGAACCGTAATGGCGCAGGCTCTCGGGCTCGCAACAACGCGTTCTGTGATTGGCTGCCGGAAGTGAAGTCTTCACTGTCGCAAATGTGAAGCGATGAATACGATGAATCGCAAATTAGTTTTTATTAGTTTTAAAACATAGTTTAACGGCAACATAGTTTGCCGACGGGAAATAAATGAATACGCTCTCAAATGTGCCATCCGAGGCAGAGTCTGTTCGCCACGTTCGGCACACGTGATAGCTCGCTGCTCTCTGATTGGTTGAATCGTTTTTTGGACATAGCTCGGTAACTACTTCTGCGATTAATTTAAAACCTTGAAAAGGCACATCCTCGGGTCCCCAGCAATATACCTGGCAAGTTTCAAGTATATCGGACCGGTAGTTGTCGAGAAACAGCGGTCACAGACAAACATACATACAAACATACAAACATACAAACATACAAACATACACACAGAGATTGCTGGAATTTAATGATAGTAGAAGATGCCCGATGTGGTGGGATGGCAACTCTGCCATCCCTCACAGAGGGGGCAAAGGAGCTATAGGTTTATGGGGTTTGGCAGTGAAAACTAGCCGAGGGAGGGTTTGGATAATGTATAGGGACCTAGAAATGACCATAGGTAACGGTAAGGTTAAGTAGCGACATTGGACAGGTAGTGGGGACATAGAGAGGGTAGTTGGATTATAATGACGAGGGAGCGCAATAATTTAAGGGGCGACGGGGAAGCGCGAGTTTTAGCAAGGCACCAGGTAGATCAGATGATGCCGTGTGTGTGAGAGTATTGATATCAAGCAAATGAGGAATTGCGGGGCAATGCTCGGGAGAGATGTGTGTGTGAGCGTGGGAAAATCTGGGTGCCTGAGGCAATGGTTTTGAGGATCGAAAGTGTATTGAGCGTGGAAGTGTATGGAGCAGTGTATGACTGAGTAGTGGTGATTGAGTGTTGTGTTGAGCAAATGGTCCTGGAGGAAGGAGGGTGCAGGAGGCACCAGGTGTGATGGCACAGGTGTGCAAATACAGGTGTATGGAGAATGGTTGTGGGGAATACATGGAGTATGGAATATATGGAGTATGGAATGGATGGTATGGAGTGAGTATGGTGGAAACTGTGGAGTGGAGTGGATGGTGCGAAGGCAGTGGATGGGGAGGATGGACCCCATCACGAATACCCGGGGAGGGTAGTTTAAGAGTTAGGTAGAGGGAGTAGGTAAATTGTGGTTGGATATTGGCATCTGTGGTGCATGGTGGAAGAATGGTGTTTGGATGGGTGCATTAGTGACGTGGAAATGGCTGGGCGTGTGGCCTGTTAGTATGTGTAATTGGTTGAGCACTCCACCACTGTGAGGATGTCGGCCAGGTGAGGCCGCAGGTGGGCTCTGGGAGCCATTAGAGTTGTGGATGGGGCCCGAGGATCCGGAGGATGGACCCGGGTAGCCCAGCGCCAGAGAGGGCACTGAGTGGGGAAAGCGCCAAGGAGGGCCTTCCCCAGTTAGATAGGTTAGGTTAGGGAGCAGGTAAGCTCGGAGGCAACTACAGTGGTGGAGGTGTGCAGGTGGGTAGACCTGCTGGGAGAGCTACACGACCCAGCCCGGAAATTGTGCAAAGGCACAGGGAGTTGAATCGGGGGAGTGAGACCCCAAATTGATGCAGCACCACAGTTTGGTCAATGGAAATTTGGTTCTTAAAACCGCATCGAGTGTAAGATGGCCAATGGTTTGGCAGGGAAAGACCCCGGGTAGTGTAAAGTGTATTAAAGTCATTTAGAGGATAGTTAGGTTTAAGAATCTCCTCGCACCATCTACATCCACTCACCTGAGGCGATGACGTAGCCCCACACCATGCCATGTTTTGTTATTTTTCTGTGCAAATGTTTGGAATGTGAGATGCATCATGACGTGGGTGTGACATTGTGTGATGTTCCATCTCTCCCTCCTTATGAGGATTGATGATGAATTTGAATGATGGCAAATTTTGGTTCGAGGGATTGTGGGGACGAATTTGTTATAGGGGAGATATGGGGAAGACGTGACAGTCGTGCCGAATTTGTAAATGTGTAGATTTTTGTAAATATGGGGTAAGGGCAAGGGTAGAGTAGGTAACAAGGGGGGGGGGGGGGGGTGACGCACGGTAGGGATGAGCTTTTCTCTGCTCAGTCTCCAAACGCACCTCACCTTGCATTGCCTTGTTTGATGTGTACCCTTGTGACCTTACCCCTCACTCACCTGTCTTCTGTTCCCCTGTCTCCCACCCGAGGACTGTGCTCTCTGGGCACCGAGGGGAGCGTGCGGGAGTCCGCCATGGTGTGCCAGAACTCACGCAACCAGCATGCATTGCATTGATGCACCACTTATGGACCGCCGTCTTGCGGCCAAGCACCACTTTATTGACCCCATGTTTTGGGGCCTGGCACCTCTGCTGGAGCCGGCCACGATGGCCCAGGGTCTTGCTTGCGGACCTCGGCAAGGTGGCACCTATGCCACACAGGTGGACCACCCTTAGTTGGCCCCTGTGGCCCTAAATAAAAATGGACACGTTTGGTGCACTTCATTTTTATTTCCAAATAGGCCGCATGAAGAAAAGAATAGAAAGAAAACATCAGGAAGAACATCGGCCCAGCAGCGAAGAGGAAGACCACCACCAGTTGTTGTCTTGTGTGTTATTATGATGAACTGGTGACTGTTGCACCGAATGGTGCTAATGGTGCTTTTGGTGCTTTGGTGTATTGGTGCTGGTGTGTCGATGCAATGCGTGCTGTCTCCTCCCTCCCAACAGGAATTTCTTTTTGTTTCCCCAAAAGAAAAATCACAGGTCCTGGGTTGCGTTTTGTAAATAGTCAAATAATGTCAATGTAAATAATGCTCCCCCACTGTAAATGTTTAGTTTGAAAATAATTCCGCAATTCGGTTAGCTGTGGGTGTGAAACTGTTAGGCAGGGTGCAACGCAATTTGCGGGACATATTTATTTGTGTTTTAAAATTGTCGCACTCAGGGACAGGTTAATTGTAGAGGGAAATACACCTACATGTCACACGAAAGGTAAGATTTTCGGGCCGGGCCGTCCCGTAAGGAAGGAGGGTGCAGTGTTGGGGATATGGGAATTGTGTGTGTAATTTGATGTAAATTTCCCGCTTTTGTATGCTGTAGATCTTGTAAATATCACCCTCCAATTGTAAAGATCCAAGGTCGTCCTTAGTTAATCCATCGCACACACGTAGCAAATCATAGATTCCCTCAGTAGTTTTGTCCTTAGTAAATGTCAGTATAAGGCTCTGTGGTCCACTAATTCATTGCGTTGCATCAATTAAATAAGATAGATCCCCTTTCATTCCCATTCCAAAAACCTCCATTTCCAACTGCGTCATTGCCATTCGCCTTGCCAACTACATTTGCCGCCATTAAGGCGAGGTAATCTCGGAGAAGAAAGGCGTGTCTCCACCTCGTCATAGAGGGGAGGAGTGAGCCAGCCCTTGCCGACCAACCAGGAACGAGGGGTTTGGCTTTGAGAGGGCGTGGAGAGAACGCTCGGGGAGGTTCGCGAAGGTTCGGGGGTGTGGTCAATATAACCCGTGGCGGGACACCCCCACCAGGGAGAGGAGATGAGACACGGAGCAGATGAGATACGATAGCTGAGCTTTGGGTCCACCACGCAGCTTTGCCACCGCCGCAGTTCGAACCGTAGCAGCTTGCACGACCGCAGCTTGGCCTTTCACGGCGGTGCCGACGTGGCCGCGAAGGAACGGCGGCTGCCCACTCCCGGCCCCACCGTGCTTCGGTCCGAGCTGGACCTTCCTCTCCCTCCAGCCAATTCATCTGCAATTTCCCCATCGTGTGAGTCTGCCCGTTTGTCCGTCTTTCATGTTGTCTTGGGGTTTATAAGTAAGACTGTATAGGTAAGCTAATAATTGCACTGTGTCTCCTGCTCCTTCCATTGCCTTGTAAATCGTATTTCATTTCTTTTCTGCTTTAGTTGTGTGTAAATAATAATAAATATCTGTTCTTCCTACCTTGTCTTCTTCTTCACATTCGGTCGCTTTAGAGGTTTCCATATTGAGGGTACGTGGCGCGATTCGGCCAACGAATATAAATCGGGTCTCGTCTTGGTAAACGGCTCACGCCGCAGTTCGCTTCGCTCGGCGCAAATCATCCATTACGCTGCGGCCGTGAGCGGGGAGTATTTCCTTGCGTACCGGGAGGCGCTGGTATTTAGGTCATAGGACGGTTTGGCCTAATACCCTACCCAGCGCCGGCCGGGCGTGACGTCATACCCCCGGGACCACGTAGGTCAGTCATCAGCGAGGGGATTAATCCCCCCTCCTTAAAGGGAAAGGCCGATGCTGGGATCCGTAACAATATATATATATATATCTATATATATATATATATATATATATATATATATATATATATATATATATATATATATATATATATATATATATATATAGATATATATATATATATATATATATGTCGGATTGAGACTTAGAACTTGGGACTCAAAAGACTCAGAGAAAAGGAGCAACGGATATATTTATTAGAACTCGATTACTCAAGCTTGAGGACAGCAAAGGTTGCACTGAAACTCACAAGAAATGACCAACAGTACAGCAAGATGCTCTGAATTAAATCAATTAAACCTTGCTTTATATAAGGAATATCAGGGGTGGGGTTAGCTCACAAGATACAGAGATAGAATGGGCTCATTGGTCCCAGAATGGGCTCATCGGTCCCCCCACCATAGTCCCATCCTGTTGTTCAGTTAGTTAGAGGAAGCTCATCAAGGCCACTCATAGGTTAACTCAGATAAGGAGATGGTCAGCCATCTGTGGCAACCTGTTTACAACTTTCTGTATAGAACTTTGGTTGAGAAAGAACAAAGGGAGGGTGAATACTCATAAAGGTGTCAACATTCAGGATATTGGAAAAGTCATGAGGAGATAAGAACTGTAGCCAAGGCCAGCTGAGGAGAACTGAAAGATTGTGCCCACACAGGCTAAGAGCACACAGGAAAGAACTCCTTATTAGGATATTACACATCCTCAAAGCACAAGAAAGAACTTAAGTATTATAAAGAGTTCAGTAATAAGGAAAACAGAACATATAATTGGTTATACTTGGTAATTGGTAAAGCAGCATAATAACAAAGGGGGAGGGGCATAATAGCTCCCTACATACCGCCCTTTTGGATCTAAGATACAAAGTTATCTATGAGCCAATCAAAGGCCTTTATTTCAAAACAAAGCAGAAATGAATCAAATCAGAAAAGCCATTCAACATATCACGCGAAGGCAGCCGGTGAGCATGTCCCGCACGCAAAGCACCACACAGTACCCAGTAGGATGATTCGCGTCTGTATGTGAGTATGCACTGTAAGGCCGTAAAAGCAGGGTGAACAAATGGCATAAAGGAAAAACCTCCAAGTGAGGCAAAACAGACAGTGTAAAAGATTCACTAAACATACCACACGGATGCCTCCCAGTGAGCATGTCTCGTACCCCGTACCGCACAGCGCACTCAGCAGGAAGATCCGTGGGCGTCTGGGTGTAAGTGGGTGTTAATGGATGTATGATGTAAGTCGGGTGTATATGGGTGTGTGAGGTGAGACCGTAGAGACATGAAGATCGAATAGCGTGTCAGATCCCCAACGAAGACCTCTGGTTCCACCGGGGTCCACACCCAGGGAGATCTCCGACCCACCCTTGGTCCACAGAGGTGCAGCCGGACTCCCCCCCAACTGGAGCTCGCCCAGGCTTCCCCAGGAGAAATCCTTGGAAATCGTCAGCGCTCAATCGATATTCATGTTCATGAGGTCTCTTACATGCTGGTGATCTGGGGAAGACACAACATCGTCAGTATCAGGTGGCTCAAACCTATGGCCATAAAACAAAGCATAACGGATTTCAAAGGAGGGAGAGCAACTTCCTTTGGGTCAAAGTCGAGATCGTCCGAGGCGATGCTGCTTCCATCGCTGTTATCCATGGACGAATCTCCAAAACAATCAGATTCGGAACTCGGAGTATCTTCATGATCGAGTTCCTCTCCATCCGGGCTTGGGATAGCAGCAGGGTCCAAATCCCGGACTGGGTCAGTGGCGTTTGACTCACTGTGGGCTTGTGAGACATGAAGATGAGCTCGTGATACATAAAGAGGCAAAGCCTGCATTGAGACATAAACATCAGCCGGGGGCCCTTGCATGTGGCCCCCATCATCACCGGTAACATCATCAGTAACATTATTCTCAGGTGGCGTAGGCTTGCGGCGTCGGCGGTCAGCAACAGTCATAGCCGTACACATCGAGAAGAAATGAGAGGAGTCCTTTAGGAACTCGTTGACGTCTGCATGCGACGCGTTGGGGCCCAGAGGAATCGGCCTTCTGGCAGCCTGAAATGCTCTGAGGTCCGCAAATGTGTAATCAAAATCATTATCAGTAATATCAACAATGGAAGAACAATCTTCGGAAGCGGAGATCTCATTGTCGCGGCCCAGTGACTCGTTCGGGTCGTCGTTCCAGGATCCGCGATCTGCAGTCACGTCGACGGCCGGAGTGTCATCTGGACCCACGGTCAGCTTGTCGGTCATCACCATGGCCTTTTCTGGTGTCGTCTTCAGTGTCCATCCTGTGGTAAACTTTCTCACACACGCAAGGACTAAAGCCTCGATTAGTACACAACAAACCACGATTCCAAGGACTATTGCCAAGGCGGTCAATATCTACTTTACTATCGTACCTGTCCATCCTTTGGTTGGCGGCTTTTCCTGCCGTCTCGTCCGCCCTTGCATTGCCCCGAACAACGTCAGTGTCCGCCTTTTGATGGCCGCGACATTTGATCACCGCAATAGCGCGGGGAAGCAAAATGCTTTGGAGTAGCCCTCCCAATTCTACCACGCGCACCACAGCCCATATCCACCACAATTTACCTGTACCCTCTACCTATTTTAAACTACTATCCACGGGTATTCGTGAAGGGGGTCCATCTTTCCCAACCACTCCCTTCGCACCAGCCACTCCCCGTTGTCCATAAACCTCTGAGACACACACACAACCTGTCCATTTCACAGTGAGGTGGGGTGCAGATCAATTCTGAAATAACAAAGAGGGTTTTGTCTGAAATTCGTCTCATGAAAACCCATCCAAGAGTCCAGTGTGACAGACAGACAGACACATAGACACACAGAAAACCCCAGGTACACATTCAAACCAGCTTGTCCCCAGATCCACAAATGTTCACTTTCTCCCATTATAATCCCCTTATTTCATTTCCTGTGCAAATTAAACCGACAGTTCAACCAAGGTCGCAGCACGAGTCGGGCCTGGTGTGGGAGTGAACCAGATAAGACTTTGGCTGAAATGTACGCTGGCCCGACCAAGCCTGTTTAAAGGAAATGCATGTTAAATGCAGTGAATTTTCTTCTACAAATGGCAAAATGAAATTGGACGTAGCTTTTTAAAGCACCTTTGACAATTTCCAGCTAATGTTAACCTTTAATTTAAACCAAATTGCAACTGAAGTTATTTTCCTGAACCCAGGAAGTTACATACAGTTACATACATCCCTGCTCATGCCACACAAGACAACAGGTGATCCACTTTCAACAGATACCACACTACACAGAAACCTTTGGCAATGCAACAACCGAACTTCCAAAAACAACAACAAAACATTTAATCCACCTCAATGGCTCACCTAGCAGCTCATTGTGTCCCGGTCTATCTCTTCTTGCATCTACACTGTTCACAGCAAGTCCAATTCATCCTTTAAGTCACATGTACCCAGAGTATATGAAACAACCACTCAAACTTAATCCAGCTGCGCATACCGTTTTCCCAAAAACTCACAGAGCAGTCCAAATCCAGACCAGTCATGCATTTACATGTAAATATTAGGTATAGTATCTAAAATTAAACAAATGGTCGACTTCCGGCTCACAGATGAAAAGCTTGTATCTTTATGATTGATCTAAGCTTCCAACATTTCAAATCGTCACTTGAAACATCAGCTTATATCAAAAATACTTGCTCATTCCTGGAATCGCACGTTCAACCTTTTGTGTCATGACACAATATCTATTTAAATAACTATTTTCCATTTATACATTCATAGAAATGTTAGCGTCGGTCACAATCCACATGGATTGTAGCTGTCAGCGAGCGAGCCATCCATTCCATACAAGTTATTTCACACAACCATTCTCCATACACCTGGGTTTGCACACCTGTGCCCACACACTGACTCCAGGCTTCTTCATTCAATACAATGCACTCACCCCCACTCACAATACTCTGCTCAATAGACAATACTCTTCTACACACACACACAGCGTCATTTGATCTAACTACTCCCTTCTGAAACATGCGCTTTGCAGTCACCCCTTATATTATTGCGCTCCCCCATCACTACAATACTCGGAGCACACTGACGTCATCTCCCATTTTCCCCGTCCCATATGCACTAGACTATAGGAATTTAAATTAAAATTGAACATAAATCCACAACAACTTAAATCAACGTAAAACCCAGCGGTTTTATCAACAGCCCAGCCACTTTCCTTGTTCGCTCTCCTTCTGTGGAACTGTAACCTTTGCCACTTTGTTGTCTTTTCTCTGCCAGTAATACAAACCGAAGCACACCTGTCTGCACATGTACTTTAACCATAATTATATGAGACCCAACACCAGGACTGCTCCCTGGAGCTGCCATAACTCGCCTTCACACCCCATCCATCACATATCTCACTCAACCTTGCCAAAATCCAATCTATTTACCTTTGTTGCACACAACATCTGTCCCCCATTGCCCATCAAAGTGCCCACTCCACAACCCACAATTTTCTCAGGGTACACACCTGTCTTTACTGTCGAAATCCATGTTTCAGAAATATAACTCCATGGCCTGCTAGACAGCCAGACAGACACAACAATGAAACTATAACCTCCATTCTCCTTCCATGGTGAGTTTGTACCCCAATTTGTCTTGTCGATTTGTTCCATATTATTCCCATATTTTCCTATTCCCCTTCCAATGGAACGTAAATCATGGAAGTAAGTTACCAAAAGAACTCCCCTCCAGGCCAAAGGTGTGTATTTCACACCTCTACGGCATTTCACACCATGACATAATTTTAATCTTTCTCATTACACAGCTCATTGGCTCCCATGTCCTGTCAAGCCATGTGCAGCTTCACAATGTGCTACATCCTTCGGATGGACGTTAAAATCGACATTCCCGGCATGGATTTCAATATTTATCCAATAGCCGATGTTAAATTCAATCCCACCTGCCCAATAGCTATTATGAATCCCAATATCCCAATATAAATTGTTTCAACTCGACTTTCAACCAATTTTACCGCCAACAAACCACCATTAACCTACCTCCCCCTGTTATTTATTTATTTTTCGTAAATAAACAAATAAACAAGAAAATAACCTAGTCTGTTTATTGAAAATAAAAAGTTCCCATATGTCTTTCCCTGTAACACTCACCACGGGTGTGCACTCCCGCAAATACCCCCACTCGCGTGCTCCGATGTGCCCCCTCGCACACTTGCCACAACATAAAACTCCCATTTACTGGATTAAACCTTGGCCCTCCGTGAAATCACACCACAGACTTACGATCAGACAAACAGGCAGACACGTCTTTCCTCCATGACATCATACATTGGGACCTTGTCAGTCGGATCACAGGCCACAGGAGAAATACAAAAACCTCCAACCTACTCTCCAACACCGTCAGGTTGGAGAAAATATCCGAGTAAGTGTTTCTACGCCCCCTTAACTATTTCTAAGCTTTCTATGCAACCTTTTAAAACTCACAATAGTTCAATTTCAGCAAGATTTTCTTTACTATTTTCCCACGTCATTCATGCCTAATACACCTCACACATCCATACATACCGCACAAGTAGCCAATACCAATCAATACAAGAAACCCTTTCATGCGTCAATGACACATGGCACACACAATGGACACAAATACATACTTCAATGACAGACATCCATATATACATTTATTCATTCATTCATATACCAATGAGTCTCTCAGACGTCGCGCGAACACCGGATCGACTCCAACCATGCACCTCCAACAGCCACTCCCCTGCCAACCTAGGCAACGCATTTTAAATCGTGCGTTTCCCTATACATTCTCCATACCACGTGACTGACAAACCAGCTCGCATTTCAAACCACTGCACACATTCAGCAGTGTGAACAGTCGCAAAAATTCACAGCACAACGACCGGAGTGGGTCGTGTACAACGCCTTATGTCTCAATCATTCAAAAGAAAGGGGATTCTTAGACCGGGGTGGAAAGGGTGAGTTGGGGTGAAAAGGGTGGGGCAGGGAGGGTGGTGTTGCCTGGAACCCCGGGACAGAGCTCAGGGCTGGGAGGGTAGGGGTTTGGTATCTGCCTGACCCTCCCACGGGGACTTGACTTTCAACGAGCGGCATCAGTCACTCGTTAGCCTGCCTCTCTATTTCCTTAACCGCTTCATCCTGCATTTTATTCACCTGTTTCCTCAGGCCCTTGAGTTTTAATACCTCACCGGCCAGGCTGGCCTGTTTCGATCTTGCCTGTCACTTCATCGCTTCTTCCTTCCACCAACCAAAGACTTTCCAATAGTCAGGTGGGAAGTGTTTCGTGTCCTGTTCTAACTTTTCTAATGCCCCATACAACACGTCCAATTTTTCCAGCGCAAAAGACCCTCCTTTGGGCCACGGTTCACCTAGATCCTTAGTCAGCGCAACCCATGACTTCCCTGGTCTCGCAGCATCATAGCCATACCTCCGAAACATGAAAAATGCTGGGGTATTTCTAAGAGGTTCACCTGCCTTTACAGTCTTATTACCCATCCAGTTCCCCATCCTAGGAAAATTTAGTTTACCGACGTAGCCTTGTACTCGTGAGGTTCGTCCGCCTCGCGTTCTACCTAACTCTGAAAGGCTCGTAGCCTTGTGTACCCGTGAGGTTCGCCCGCCTCGCGAAGTACGGCCTTCTACCTACCCTTACTGTACTCTCCTGGCGTCCTACGCCCTTATAATACTTCTAATCTTACTTATAATTCCGACGTCTCCCGGGTAGGCCTCGGATCGGGACACCGCCCTTATCCTTACCCTCACAACCCAGAGATCTATTACCCCTTAACCTCGGGCGCCCAACGTGGGCACCCCCCTTACGTAACGTTACCCTGACGAGTCCATAAACAGTCAGTTGCTCCGGGACCCAAGCGGTCCGTATTTAAATTTAGGTTCGTGGATCAGGTTCGAGCAGGGAACGGAACAAACGGCATCCGAGCAAGAGAGTGGGTTACAATTTGGACTGACCCCCAGGCTATAAAGGAAAAAACAAAAGAAAAACCCACAGCTCACCTGACCCGGATCAATTGCTAGCTGGTCTCACCACTCACTTGCCTGGGACCGTGTCCCGGACTGCACAGACTGATCGACACCGCTGCCACCAGTTGTTGGATTTGAGACTTAGAACTTGGGACTCAAAAGACTCAGAGAAAAGGAGCAACGGATATATTTATTAGAACTCGATTACTCAAGCTTGAGGACAGCAAAGGTTGCACTGAAACTCACAAGAAATGACCAACAGTACAGCAAGATGCTCTGAATTAAATCAATTAAACCTTGCTTTATATAAGGAATATCAGGGGTGGGGTTAGCTCACAAGATACAGAGATAGAATGGGCTCATTGGTCCCAGAATGGGCTCATCGGTCCCCCCACCATAGTCCCATCCTGTTGTTCAGTTAGTTAGAGGAAGCTCATCAAGGCCACTCATAGGTTAACTCAGATAAGGAGATGGTCAGCCATCTGTGGCAACCTGTTTACAACTTTCTGTATAGAACTTTGGTTGAGAAAGAACAAAGGGAGGGTGAATACTCATAAAGGTGTCAACATTCAGGATATTGGAAAAGTCATGAGGAGATAAGAACTGTAGCCAAGGCCAGCTGAGGAGAACTGAAAGATTGTGCCCACACAGGCTAAGAGCACACAGGAAAGAACTCCTTATTAGGATATTACACATCCTCAAAGCACAAGAAAGAACTTAAGTATTATAAAGAGTTCAGTAATAAGGAAAACAGAACATATAATTGGTTATACTTGGTAATTGGTAAAGCAGCATAATAACAAAGGGGGAGGGGCATAATAGCTCCCTACATATATATATATATATATATATATATATATATATATATATATATATATATATATAAACGCTCAGGATCGGGTTAGTCTATTGTTAATGGCTCGGGCTTCAGATTGCTAAACCGCTCGGCAATTTCCATCTTGTCCGCGGTCCGAGCAGGAGTTATCTCCTTGCTTTGCGGTCGGATTGGCACTCAGGTATTTGGGACTCCATTGACCAATCACCCTGGCCTATCTCGACCGGAAAGGAGCGTTATAATTTCCAGGATTGGGGGACGGCCAGCTTAAAAGACAAGGGGATTAACCCCCCCTTGAAAGGGGATCGCCGACCCCCCGAATCTGCAACAATATATATATTGTTGTGGATATGAGGATTGTGTGTTTTTTATTGTTTTTTTTTTTATTGCTTTATTCTGGACCCTCCTTCCTCCAGTTGTGTATAAAGGTCAAAAGGGCGTCCCGTAATTAGGTCATCAACAATCACGTTAGCCAATCATAGATTTCCTCCTTGTTGGTAGTTTATTTCCTTATTCTGTGTATTAGGCTAAGGATTTGTCTTCCATTAATTGACACTCTATTGCACCAAATTCAAATAAATAGATCCCCTTTTATTCCCATTCCCAAAGCCTTTCCTGCTTGCAAACCGCATTTGCTGCAGCTGTGGGTTGCTGTTTTCACCGCGACTCTATTATGCAAGAGGTAACCTCGGAGAAGAAAGGCGTGTCCCCACCTCGTCATAGAGGGGAGGAGTGAGTCAGCCCCACTCAACCAACCAAGAACAAGGGGTTGGACTTGGAGAGGGTGTGGAGAGAAACATCGAGTAGGTTCGCGAAGGTTCAAGGGCGTGGCATATATAACCCGCACGACGACGCCCCCAAGAGAGACGCGCAAGGAGAGAAAAATATGTGCAGCGACAACCAGCCCCTGCCGCGTGCAAAGAGATACGTGTGCCGACGTCGCCCTGCTCGCTCCCAGCCTGACAAGGACCGGCTTGCTGTGCGCCCTGCCAAGCCTTCCAGCTTGTGGTTCGACCTTCTCCCTCCAGCAAAAACCAACCTGCAATTTCCCCATTCGTGTACGTGAGTTTGTTCTGTGTGTCTTGTCCCTGGGTTAATTAAGACTGTAGGTAAGCTAGCATTGCACTGTGTCTCCTTGATTCCTTCTGTCTTTATTTTATTATCTTTCCTTCTTCCTTGGTTTCTTTGGTCCTGTACATCGTAATAAATTATATTCGTATTGCAAAACCTTTTTGTCTTCTTCTTCTTCTTCTTCACATCCGTGTCGCCTTTGTCTTTTCCCTCATTGAATATCTGTGGCACGATTTGGCCAACGTTCAGGAATCGGGTTAGTCGGGGTAACTGTTCGGGTGCGGCGGCCATCCGCTCGGCCAATTAACATCCTAGCCGCGTCCGTAACAATATATATATATATATATATATATATATATGTAGGGAGCTGTAATGCCCCTCCCCCTTTGTATATCCTTGCTGCTTTACCAACTACCAAGTATAACCAATTATATGTTCTGTTTTGACTGACTGCTGTACTCTTTTTATAATACTTGGTTCTTTCTTGTGCATTGAGGATGTGTAATATCCTAATAAGGAGTTCTTTTCCTTTGAGCTCTGGTTTGTGTGGGCACAATCTCTAGTTCCCCTTCTCTGGCCTTGGAGACAACTGTTATCTCTCTGCCTCCCTCTAAGACTTTACCAATATCCTGCAAGTCGACAGTTTTATGAGTGTCCACTCCCTTTGTACTTTCCCAAGCAAGCTTTCTATACAGAAAGTTGTAAACATGTTGCCACATAATGCTGACCATCTCCTTATCTGAGCTAACCGATGACTGGCCTTGGATGAACTTCCTTTAATTAACTGAACAACAGGATGGGACTATGGTGGGAGGACCAATGAGCCCATTCTGTCTCTGTATCTTATGAGCTAACTCCACCCCTGATTTTCCTTATATAAAGCAATGTTAATTGAACTTTTTCAGAGCATCTTGTTGTAGCGTTGGTCATTCCATGTGAACCTTCCAGCAACACCTGCTCCCGCAAGCTTGTGTAATCGAGTCCTAATAAATATATCCGTTGCTCCTTTTCTCTGAGTCTTCTGAGTCCCAAGTCCTAAGTCTCAATCCAACAACTGGTGGCAGCGGTGGGATCAGTCTGGGCAGTCCGGGACGCGGTCCCAGGCAAGTGAGTGGTGAGAGACCAGCTGGCAATTGATCCGGGTCAGGTGAGCTGTGGTTTTCTTTTGTTTTTCCTTTTTAGCCTGGGGATCAGTCCAAATTGTAACCCACACTCTCTTGCTCGGTTGCCGTTTGTTCCGCTCCCTGCTCATACCTGTTCCACGAACCTAAATTTAAATACGGACCGCTTGGGTCCTGGAGCAACTGATTGTTTATGGACTCGTCAGGGTAACGTTACGTAAGGGAAAGTGCCCCACGTTGGGCGCCTGAGGTTAAGGGGTAATAGATCTCTGGGTTGTGAGGGTAAGGATAAGGGCGGCGTCCCGATCCAAGGCCTACCCGGGAGACGTCGGACTATTAAGTAAGATTAGTAGTATTATAAGGGCGTAGGACGCCAGGAGAGTACAGTAAGGTTAGGTTAGACGGCTGTGTAGGCGGACGAGCCTCTCAGGAGAGTTAGGTAGTGCAGCCGTACCGCGAGGCGGACGATCCTCACGAGTACAAGGCCGCGAGTTAGGTAGACAGCTGTACCGCGAGGCGGACGATCCTCACGAGTACAAGGAGAGTTAGGTAGTGTAGCTGTGCCGCGAGGCGGGAGATCCTCACGAGTACAAGGCTACGTCGGTAAACTAAATTTTCCTAGGATGGGTAACAGTATGGGTAATAAGACAGTAAAGGCAGGTGAACCGCTTAGAAATACCCCAGCATTTTTCATGTTTCGGAGGTATGGCTATGATGCTGTGAGACCAGGGAAGTCATGGGTTGCGCTGACGAAGGATTTAGGAGAACCGTGGCCCGAAGGAGGGTCTTTTGCGCTGGAAAAATTGGACGTGTTGTATGAGACATTAGAAGGTTTTGAAAAGGCCACGAAACACTTCCCGCCTGACTACTGGAAAGTCTTTGGCTGGTGGAAGGAAGAAGCGATGAAGCGACACGCAAAGTCGAAACAGGCCAGCTTGGCTGGTGAGGTAACAAAACTCAAGGGTCTGAGGAAACAGGCGAATAAAGAGCAGGATGAAGCGCTTAAGGAAATAGAAAAGCAGGCCAACGCGCGACTGATGTCACTCGTTGAAAACCCAGCCCCCGCGGTAGGGGAGGCAGTGACCAATCTACCCTCCCCAGCCCCAGACCTAAGCTCTGTCCCGGGGTTTCAGGCACCACCTATCCCTTCTGCGCTCCCGCCACCACCTCCCTGCAACCCCGCTACCATCGCGCCCCAGATACCCCAGAACCACCCGAGCCAGGGCAGACCGTTTGCACACCTCGGGGCTAACGGAATAGATGACGGGACCGACATCGCAGGGTTCCCGCCACCGATAGGACAGGATGGGTTATACCCCTCATTGGTAGGCTGTAATGGGAAGGAGACCTCACACACTACCCCATTGGAATGTCAGGAAATAATGGGAAGGGAAACGTTGTGCCCCGTACAAATTATTTGAGTTAACGCTCAAGGACAGGGGGTTCGAGAAAGGGTACCATGGAAAGAATCCTCTTTAACGGTAATGCGGGAAAGGATCCAACATTTGCTTATTGAGGATCCACGGCAGATAGTGCCAACCATGTCGAATTGGTTTTTAGCCGGCGAGTGCGACTATCGAGACATAACTCATATGGGAGTATCCGTGCTCCCACCCAAAGTATGGGAAAGGGCTAGATTAAGAGCACACTGGCCGCACGCCGATCCAATGGCAGCAGGACCGGGCCAGATAACACCAGCGCAATTTGACGCACTGAAGCTCCGGCTGCTGGGTGCCATCGAGCATGCGCTGTTGCCAGCAGGAGGTCCGGATTGGGGAAAAATCGGGGCCATAAAACAAAAACCAGGAGAACCAATTGGAGAGTACCGAGAAAGGTTGGAAAAGGCCATCGCGCGCTGGGGAGGATTGGGTCCGATGCAGCTGGGAGGGCTACCCCAACCATTGGTAAATCAATATCTAATAGAGGGGCTTCGGCCGATATTAAAGAAACAGGTACAGTCCGTCCTCTTCGGCTGGAAGGGAATGACAACCAACGAATTATGCGACAAACTGGAACAATGCCCGGGCTCCTCCTTAGAGGAGAAGAAGGATATTAAGGAGGAAATATTGCAAATGTATGTTCAGGAGAAACGGGCTCAATTTAATCAAAATAAAAAGGGGGATCAGAGTCAGGACTACATACGCGAACAGTGCCAGAAGTGGGGACCTGTTCGAGGTTTAGAGGAACATAGGAGGAGTTGTTATCCTCTTTTCTATAAGGGCCAATTCCCCAACGGAGAGTGGATCCACAACGAAAATGAAAACTGCGACGGTTGTACTGAGGAAGACTTTGGACTAATTAATATGAACGAGGTAAAACAACAATGGACAATACCACCCCCTCTTCCCCCTCCTCCTCAAAACCCTCAAACTTGGACTGTGCAAGGGCCCCCTCCCCAAAATTGGTATCCACCAAGACCCCTTCTCCAAACCCCCGGACCACCCCCCAATAGTGGGATGCAGAACGGACCAAGGGGGAACTGGGCCCCGCCTCGGGGTCCGCCGCAATGGCAACCAGTAAACCAGTCACATTGGGGGCCGCCAGAACGCAGGCAGGGCGGAAGGGGAGCTGTAGGGGGACGACCTATGCCCTCCGCACCACCGGTTCCACAGGAACCGTGCTTTTATTGCAAGCAACTGGGACACTGGAGAAGTAATTGCCCAAGTGCTGCTCGTAAGGGGTTTCCGCCCCAATACAATAGAGGGGCCTATTGACGGGACGCTGGCGGGTCGCCCAAGGAGTGTCCTCTCTTGACCATGACACCGGCAGAGGAACCAACCTTGATGTTGGACGTGGAGGGAAGACAATTAGAATTTCTCGTAGATACGGGTGCGACTCGCAGCACAATTAACAAGGGGCAATTGCCCTCTTTGCGCCCTACGGCAAGGAACGTTCAAATACTGGGTGTTTCGGGTTTACCCCAAGCGCTTCCTATTTCGGAGGAAGTGCGAGTAACATGCGGCCCGCTGGAGGCTAAACATGCTTTCTTGATGACCACTACCGCCCCGACGAATTTGTTGGGACGGGATTTGTTGTGCCGATTGGGCTGTCAAATCTCATGTACAGAGGAGGGAGTTTTCGTAGACGTCGCGGAATCTAAACGCGACCTGGTAATGACGGCATTGTCTCGGCCCGGCCCCACCGTGTATTGGTGGCGCATGGATGAAGGGGCTCTGGCTACGTGGACGCATATCATAGATAATGTGTGTTTGGACAGTTCAGTTCTGCGAGATTGGCTACAACTGCACCAAATTTCGATAAAAAACTTAAAGGATAATCCACCCCATTGCACTGCGTACTATGATGCAACGGGTGAGGACGAGAATTATCGAGAAAAGGTTAAGGAAAAGCTGGGCGAGCGCATGCCTCTACACTTATCACGGATGTGGATCGGCCGTGAGGGGATAGGTATTGAGGCAGTCCTAACCTCGAGTCAGCGTGCGTTGACCCAATACCCCGAAGGGACGGCCGCCCATGTTACCCTCACCACTGCCAAGGGGTGGCCGCCGGAAAGTGTAGGTTGGATGGTAGGGCGATTACGAGAAGTTCCCCTACAAGGTTATCGGTGTAAGAAGGGCCGCTGGACTTTGAAACGGCTCCAAAATGGTGAGGGGTTCTCAATTGACTTCAAGACACAACGGAGGGATGGAGTGTTCGAAGTAGCAGAGTTGCCCCCTAAGGGCACGGGCACCTATGCCATGAGGGCAGTGCTAACGGACCCGGGAGAGTCAGATTACCTCCTAGCGGAGGTGCCAGACAATTTATGGCCTAAGAGCGACGGTGAGGTTGGACGGATGCGAGACGCCAAACCTCTAGTGATAGCAGTGCAGCCGGGGATGCGCTTGCCAAACGTAAAACAGTATAAGCTACGACCTGAGGCCGACGTAGGTATAGCACCAGTAATTCAATCCCTAGTGGAACAGAAAATTATTGTGGAAACTAACAGCCCATGTAACACACCAATTTTGCCAGTAAAAAAGCCGTCGAAGGACAAATGGAGGTTTGTACAGGATTTAAGGGAAGTGAACAAGGTGATACAGGGCATACACCCATTAGTTCCAAATGGAGAAACCCTCATGATGTCCATCCCGCCGGACGCAACATATTTCACAGTTATCGACCTTTGTTCTGCGTTTTTCTCTGTGCCCATCGCGGCTGAGTCACAATACTTGTTCGCTTTCACCCATAGGGGGCGCCAGTATACTTGGACAGTACTACCTCAGGGGTTTTCAGATAGCCCCACTTTGTTTTCCCGGGCGCTGCACCGCGACCTGGCGGATGTAGAATTGAAGGGAGGGTCAGTGTTGTTGCAATACGTTGACGATTTGTTGATTTGCTCCCCTTCAAAGGAGGCGTGCGAAATGGATTCCATGGCCCTATTAAAGGCCTTGGCGGCCAAAGGCCACAAAGTAGGCAGACCTAAACTTCAGTTTGTGCGGAAGGTTGTAACTTACTTGGGACACGCCATTTCGCACGGAAAACGAGAATTGGATGCTGGACGGGTGACCGCTATCATGGAGTTGCCTCGCCCTCGCTACCAACGGCAAATGCTGCGCTTTCTAGGTATGACGGGATATTGCCGCAGTTGGATACTTGATTTTGCGCTGCTGGCTAAGCCACTGTACGAGGCGACCAAATCAAGCGCCTCGGACGAATTGGTATGGATGGATGAATTGAGGCGATGTTATGACGGGCTGAAACAGGCGTTGGTCACGGCACCGTCCTTAGGACTCCCGGATTATGCGAAACCATTTACCCTTTACACTCACGCCGTGGGGGGTTTCGCCCAGTCAGTTTTGACACAGACCCATGGGGATAAGGAGCGGCCGGTAGCCTACTTTAGTAAAAAGTTAGACCCGGTCGAACGAGGGTTTCCGGTGTGCCTGCAAGCCGTGGCAGCGGCCAGGTACGCAGTAGAAAGAACAGCGGACATCGTTATGGGACACCCAGTAACGCTACGGGTACTGCATTGCGTCACTTCGCTGTTGTTACAGCGAAGCACACAGCATTTGTCTAACACTAGATTAATGCAATACGAATCCGCACTGATCACTGCAGCCAACATCACGATCGAACGTTGCACGACACTCAACCCAGCCTCACTGATGCCCACCCCTGAGGAGGGCGAACCCCATGTGTGCGCCGACGTTGTGCAGCTAGTCTCCACGGTGCGATCGGATTTAAAGGACAATCCCTTAGAATATCCCGACTGTACATATTATGTCGATGGATCAGCTAGGCGCGCATGGGACGGGTCCCTGTTGTCCGGGTACGCCGTGTGCTCGGATAGCGAAACGGTAGAAAGCGGGCGTCTTCCACCTACATTTTCCGCACAGCAGGCGGAGCTGTGCGCCTTGACCCGAGCGTGCAGCTTGGCGGAAGGCCTTGCTGTCAACATTTACACAGATTCGGCCTTCGCTCATGACGTAGTCCACGATAAAGGGGCCATCTGGAAGATGAGAGGTTTTCTCACATCTGCCGGTTCAGTGATAAAGAACGGCGTTTTGGTAGAAGGGCTCCTCCGAAGTATTTTACTTCCCCGCGCTATCGCGGTAATTAAATGTCGTGGCCACCAAAGGGCGGACACTGACGTTGCCCGGGGCAATGCAAGGGCGGACGAGGCGGCAGGAAAGGCCACCAACCAACAGATAGAACGCAACATGCCGATGGTGACACGAGCACAGAAGACAGCCGCACAGATCGCTGATATACCGACTGCGGGACCACCCGCCACACCAACTAAGGACGATATCATAAATTTGCAAAATGCTGCACCGACGGCCGAACACGAGGTCTGGCTCAAACGAGGAGCGATACGCCCTGGGCCAGGGGAAATGTGGACCCTTGATGAAAAACCTATAGCACCCCAGGCCTTGCTGCCTTGGCTGGCACGCATGGCACATCAAAATGGTCATGTGTGCCAGAGGGGGGTGATGGGACAGATAGACTACACTTGGGCAGCGCCAGGACTGTCACGGATTGTATCCGAAGTGTGCCGATCGTGTGTGGTCTGCCAGCAACACAATAGAGGGGCGCCACCGAGACATGCACATGATGGGGGACGGCCCCCGCCTAGTGGGCCGTTCGCAACTATCGAGTTCGATTTTACAGAATTGGAACCAAGCATGTCGTTTCGCTATGTGTTGGTGATCGTAGATACGTTCACCAAATGGGTCGAAGCATACCCATGCGTCAAGTCCGATGCTCCGACAGTAGTGAAGCGCCTCGTGTGGGATTTTATGTGCAGATTTGGCATTCCCCAGATAATTTCGTCAGATCAAGGGGGCCATTTCACGGCGCAGGTGGTTAAGGGCATCCTGAAGGTGTTGGGCGTTAAACAATCTTTCCATTGCGTTTACCACCCACAGTCATCGGGGCTTGTGGAACGAACGAATAAGACTTTAAAGAATAAACTAGCGAAACTTTGCGCAGACACGGGCTTGAGGTGGCCAGAGGCCCTCCCGCTTGCGTTGATGAGCATTCGTTCCACCCCGGGTCGCACTACGGGCCTTTCCCCCCATGAAATATTAATGGGACGACCTATGAGCTTGCCCGTTTCAGCACCAACAGACATGTCCACCCTTGCTTTGCCAGTAATGGATGACATGCTTTTGAGATTTTGCATAGGCTTGTCCAATGTGGCACGCAGCATCCATGCTCGAGTACGAGAGGCGCTGCCTGAACCAATAGGCCACGCCATCCACGACTTCCAGGCCGGCGACTGGGTGCTTGTAAAGCACTTCACCCGCAAGGCTGCTTTGGAGCCACGGTGGAAGGGACCATTCCAGGTGCTACTGGTTACACCGACGGCAGTCTTCTGCGAGGGTAAACCTTCGTGGATCCACGCCACCCATTGTAAGTTGTCCATTCCCGCACCACAAGTCACACAAAACACCGCACCTCTCACTGCTGAAAACACCGCACCTCTCACTGCTGAAGACACCGCACCTCACACTGCTGAAGACAATGCTCCGTCTAGGGCACCACAGCCTCCTAAGGGCGGCGATGACGGTCATGATGATAGGAACTCTGGGTAGCTGCCTCAAACCCCCTGCCGGAGATAGGCTCTTGAACTTCGAACTATCGAGAAAGGACCTCCCCAAGTATCCAGGACCCGACAACTATTCAGCATTTCCCCTCTACCCCGTCAAGTATATAACGGCTCATTGGGGAGACAAAATAGCGGTGAATTGTTGTAACTTGGAAACAAGCTTTAAGTGGTTATCTGTAAGATGGGTGGAAGCTATAGTGGTACACAATAACACACCACAGGCACGCATGACAAGTACACGCCTAGTCCTGACTAAGGTTAGGAAAGTGGAAAATGGAACATATGGGGACATAAGCAGCCGATATGCCCCAGGATATGGATGGGGCAAGGGCATTGAGAATACTACCCTCATGTTGCATTATACCCCCATTGGTCCGGATACAACAATGATACTTGAATGTGGAATATGGCCCCCTCGCACGACTATCCCAAATGGAACTACACCCTACTTACGACCTAGTTGCGCCGCTTACGTCATTAAAACCCCGCCTGCCCAGGAAGTAAGAAAGAAGCCAGAGGAGAATACATACTGGAAGGTCGCACGGCATATGGCCACATTACAGAATAGGACACGGTGTTGGATGTGTATGCACCTTCCCCGCACCAGCACAGCAGGAATACCAATGGTAGCGTTACCCCTATCACTCAATGATTTGTGCTCAAAGCCACTAGACACCAAATGCCTTAGTACAACCCTGACAAGCCAAGGTTCTGACGGAACTGCGTGTAAACGAGTTTTCCAGTACTCGCCCCCCATCCAACCCCGACATTTTGAGGAACGTCCGGCGCCGGTTTGGGTTAAGCCGGCTATGGGGGCCCTCTGCTTAGAAGGAAAGGGCCAAATAACGGTAGGCAAATCTGTGTGTAGAGATACCCTCCTCGCGGACCCTAGGGAAGGGAAACACATGCTGTTAGTTAATGTTACAAGTTCGCCCTTACATAATCTCACACACCTCCAGTTGGCATGGGAAGGGGTAAACGGAACAAACACTATCGCAGACCTTCGCACTTGCATGACCACTCATTTAGTGGCTCCACACGGAACTATGTTTGTATGCGGGAACAAAGCTTACCCGTATTTACCTGATAATTGGGGAGGAAGTTGCTATCTAGGATCAGTTTTCCCAGAAATGGAAATGCGACAACACTTGTATAATACCCCTGCACTCATAAGGACACCACAAAGCACCTATTGGAACGACGACGGCACCACCACCTTACATGGCGCTGATTGGGAGAAGGCCGTTAGTTTCTTTTTCCCATGGGCTGGGACGGTCATGAGTAGTTACCGCATTGACAAAATTGCGTTAATCTTAGAAACTGTGGCCAACGCCACCGCTACAGCACACGACGAAATGTTGGACACAGTCGTCCACCTGCGTACAATGGTTATGCAAAATAGGGTTGCTTTAGATATGCTATTGGCAGAACGAGGAGGGGTATGTGGGATAATTGAGGGTAGATGTTGCACTTTTATTCCTGACCCCTCACAGGGCGTCAGTGCTGCTATTATAAGGTTAAGGGAAAGCGCTCATACATTGACAAGGGATCGAATGGATCGGGAAGCCTCCCACCAGTGGCTTACCGACTGGTTCAAAGGGTGGACAGGCACGATCGTAAAGTGGGTACTAACCGCCTTGGCAATAGTCCTTGGAATCGTGGTTAGTTGTGTGATAATCAAGGCTTTAGTCCTTGCGTGTGTGAGAAAGTTTTCCACAGGATGGACACTGAAGACGACAACAGAAAAGGCCATGGTGATGCTCGAAAAGCTGACCGCGGGTCCAGATGACACACGGGCCGTCGACGTGATTGCAGACCGCGGATCCTGGAACGACGACCCGAACGAGCCACTGGGCCGCGACAATGAGATCTCCGCTTCCGAAGATTGTTCTTCCCTTGTTGATATTACCGATAATGATGTCGATTACACTTTTGCGGACCTCGAAGCATTTCAGGCTGCCAGGAGGCCGTTTACTCTGGGCCCCAACACGTCGCATGCAGAAGTCAACGAGTTCCTGAAGGACTCCTCTCGTTTCTTCTCGATGTGCAAGGCCGTGACTATTGGTGGCCGCCGACGCCGCAAGCCTACGCCACCTGAGAATAGTGTTGTTACTGATGATGTTATCGGTGATGATGGGGGCCACATGCAAGGGCCCCCGATTGATGTTTATGTTTCAATGCAGGCTTTGCCTCTCCATGTTTCACGAGCTCACCTTTATGTCTCACAAGCCCACAGTGAGTCAAACGCCACTGACCCAGTCCGGAATTTGGACCCAGCTGCAAACCCAAGCCCGGATGGAGAAGAACTCGATCGTGGAGATACTCTGAGTTCCGAATCTGATTGTTTTGGAGATACGCCCGTGGATAGCAGCGATGCAAGCAGCATCGCCTCGGACGATCTCGATTTTGACCCAAAGGAAGTCTCTCTCCCACCTTTGGACCGTTATGCTTTATTTCATGGCCATAGGTTTGAGCCACCTGATACTGACGATGTCGTGTCTTCCCCAGATCACCAGCATGTAAGAGACCTTATGAACATGAATATCGATTGAGCGCTGAAGATCTACAAGGATTTCACCTGGGGAAGCCTGGGCGAGCTCCAGTCAGGGGGGAGTCCGGCTGCACCTCTGTGGGCAAAGGGTGGGTCGGAGATCTTCCTGGGTGTGGACCCCGGTGGAACCAGATGTCTTCGTTGTGGATTTGGCGCGCTATTCGATCTTCATGCCTCTACGGTCTCACCTCATACACCCATCTACACCTGACTTACATCATACACCCACTTACACCCACTTGCACCCACACCCCCGCGGATCATCCTGCTGAGTGCGATGTGCGGTACTGGGTACGGGACATGCTCACTGGGTTGCATTCGCGTGGTACGTTATGTTTAGTGAATCCTTTACACTGTCTCCCTCACCTCTCTTGGTGGATTTTGTGTGCCATTTGATCATCCTGCTTTTACGGACTTACATTGCATACTCACATACAGACGCGAATCATCCTACTGAGTGTGTGTGGTGCTTTGGTACGGGACATGCTTACTGGGCTGCCTTCGCGTGATATGTTGAATGATTTTTGATTACTTTGTTTCTGCTTTTGAAATAAAGGCCTTTGATTGGCTCGTAGATAACTTTGTATCTTATATCCAAAAGGGCGGTATGTAGGGAGCTGTAATGCCCCTCCCCCTTTGTATATCCTTGCTGCTTTACCAACTACCAAGTATAACCAATTATATGTTCTGTTTTGACTGACTGCTGTACTCTTTTTATAATACTTGGTTCTTTCTTGTGCATTGAGGATGTGTAATATCCTAATAAGGAGTTCTTTTCCTTTGAGCTCTGGTTTGTGTGGGCACAATCTCTAGTTCCCCTTCTCTGGCCTTGGAGACAACTGTTATCTCTCTGCCTCCCTCTAAGACTTTACCAATATCCTGCAAGTCGACAGTTTTATGAGTGTCCACTCCCTTTGTACTTTCCCAAGCAAGCTTTCTATACAGAAAGTTGTAAACATGTTGCCACATAATGCTGACCATCTCCTTATCTGAGCTAACCCATGACTGGCCTTGGATGAACTTCCTTTAATTAACTGAACAACAGGATGGGACTATGGTGGGAGGACCAATGAGCCCATTCTGTCTCTGTATCTTATGAGCTAACTCCACCCCTGATTTTCCTTATATAAAGCAATGTTAATTGAACTTTTTCAGAGCATCTTGTTGTAGCGTTGGTCATTCCATGTGAACCTTCCAGCAACACCTGCTCCCGCAAGCTTGTGTAATCGAGTCCTAATAAATATATCCGTTGCTCCTTTTCTCTGAGTCTTCTGAGTCCCAAGTCCTAAGTCTCAATCCAACATATATATATATATATATATATATATATATATATATATATATATATATATATATATATATATATATATATATATATATATATTGTTGCGGATATGAGGACTGTGTTTTTTTATTGTGTGCTTTATTATTATTATTGGTTATTCTGCGCCTCCTGCCTCCGGAGCTGTGTAAAGGTCAAAAGGGCGTCCCATAATTAGTCCACAAGCATACACGTCAGCCAATCATAGAATACCCCTGTTCGATAGTTATATCTTACTAGCGGGGTCACCCGTGGGAATCCCACGGGCATGGATGTGTGTGACATTTCGACATATTGAGTTATATGCTGCACATTCATTTTTACAAAATGGTTACTGGCAAGTCATCAGATCCAGAAATGGTGTGATGAACACAATTTATTTATTTCACATAATATGTGACCCCTCACTCCTCTCCACCTGACACTCTCCTGTCTCCACCTGACACTCTCCTGTCTCCACCTGACACTCTCCTCTCTCCACCTAGCACTCCTCTCCTCTCCAAACCCTCACATCCCTCTCCTTTCCAATCCCTCACCTCTCCAATCCCTCACACTCCTCTCCTCTCCAATCCTTCACACGCCTCTCCAATCGCGCCTCACACTCCTCTCCAATCGCGCCTCACACTCCTCTCCAATCGCGCCTCACACTCCTCTCCAATCGTGCCTCACACTCCTCTCCAATCGTGCCTCACACTCCCCTCCAATCACTCCTCTCCAATCGTGCCTCACACTCCTCTCCAATCACGCCTCACACTCCTCTCCAATCGTGCCTCACACTCCTCTCCAATCGCGCCTCACTCGCCTCTCCAATCGGCTTTCCCCGTCTCGTTTCTCTCCTTTTTCTCCCGTCTCGTTCTTTTTCTTGCTCCAAATCGGCCCGTCGGAATCGGAAATCGGCCCGTCTCGCCCGTCGGCCCGTCGGAATCGGAAATCGGCCCGTCTTGCTTTTGTGCTTGTGCGTAAATAAATTGTGTTCATGACACCATTTCTGGTGTTGGGCTAGCGGCTAGGGTGCCGGCTTAGGATCCTGGGTTCGAATCTCGGTCGATCGCCGAATTAATGCCAGGGGGGTTGACTCAGCCTGTCATCCTTCCGAGGTCGGCTAATTGAGTACCAGTTCACTGGTAATTCCCTGTTTGTCGTTGAAGGCGGCAAAAAGGGTTGGTGTCAGGAAGGGCATCCGGCCGTAAAACATTGCTTCAAAAAGGGGACAAAAAAACAACAACTACCACGGTCCCCGAAAAGGCCAACCCCCGCTTTGCGGGGAAAAATGGCCTCTAAACGGTGGTTTTTACACCATTTCTGGATCTGATGACTTGCCAGTAACCATTTTGTAAAAATGAATGTGCAGCATCTAACTCAATATGTCGAAATGTCACACACATCCATGCCCGTGGGATTCCCACGGGTGACCCCGCAAGTTTGCATTGACGTTCGTCGATGGACTCGTTCGCCCGTCTCATTCGTTTTCTTGCTGCATCCTGTTCAAGTCTGCGTTCTTCATCGATCGTCTCATTCATTTTGGAAATAGAAGTTTCCACGCAGCGCATGAATTGTCACGATCCTCAAGAGGAATTTGTCTCGTAATCATCAAATGATAAATGGCAAGTAAATTATATTGTGGAAAATTAAAGATTTCAAATAAACCTATTTAAAGTGTATTCGCACATAACTAATTTTAAAAAACGAAGAAATATCTCTCGGTAATTTCCTGAAACATATTTTACTTCCGGCTAATAATGTTGAATTAAATAAAAACGAAGAAATATATGTCGGCATCATTGTTGACGTTTTTGTGACGACTGTCATCAAACGAAAAAGTAATATATCTTAACGGAAAAGCAAAAGCGAATTTTTAATATATATCGACACGTTGCCGTCGGTGTCATGTTGGGCGGTGTATGATACACCATGACGCGATTTTTAAAAATATATCTCTGCATTTTCCCGCGTGTGTGGAATGTTCTCAATTATTGCTGACACCGAGTCCAAAACCATCGATAAAAATGTTATATCTTATTCTGTGTTTTAGGGTAAGGCTGTGTCTCCCATTAATAGAAGTACTCCATTGCACCAAGTGAAAGAGATAGATTCCCTTCATTCCCATTCCCAAAACCTCCATACCCCCTTTTCGTCGATTGGAAACTACCCCCGCTCCAATTGCCGCCATTGACCACGAGGCAGGGTTGGGGAAAAAAGGCGGGTCCCCACCTCGTCATAGAGGGGAGGAGTGAGTCAGCCCCACTCAACCAACCACGAACAAGGGGTTGGACTTGGAGAGGGTGTGGAAAGAAAGATCGAGGAGGTTCGCGAAGGTTGAGGGGCGGGGCCAATATAACCCACGGCAGGGCGTTTCCCAGCAGCAGAAGGGAGATGAGCCTTTACAGAGAGACAAGGGCGATGAGCTTTGACGACAGAGAGACGAGAAGAAGTCCAGGGTTGAACTGCAGCTCGAGCCACCGAAACTGCACTCACTGCAGCTCGAGCCACCGAAACTGCACTTGCTGCAGCTCGAGCCACTGAAACTGCATTTGCTGCAGCTGGAGCCACCGAAACTGCAGCCACAGCAGCGTGAGGCCTGGACGGCAGTTTGGAGCAGGGCCCCGAAGGGGCGGCGGCTGCCCAACGAGTCGATCGGTTGCAGGACCAGTTGGACCTCCCTATCCCGCAATCCCTCCATCTCCCGCCAGTCCTATCATCATTCCCCGCGTAAGTCTGTCCTTGTTTGTTCTGTCCCTGGGTTAATTAAGACTGTAGGTAAGCTAGCGTTGCACTGTGTATCTAATCTCGTCTGTAAATAAACGTGACTGCTTTCTTCCTACTTATATGTGTAAATAATAAATCCAATTCCTCTTCTGTACGTCTTCTTCCTCTTTGTATTCGGTCGCTTTAGAGTTTTCCCGATTGAATAGCGGTGGCGCGATCCGGCCAAAGTTTGGGGCAAATCGGGTATTAGTCGGGGAATAACTGTTCGGTCGCGGTTACACCACCGCTCGGTCAAAATAACATCTTTAACCGCGTCCGTAACAATATATATATATATATATATATATATATATATATATATATATATATATATATATATATATATATATATATATATTGTTACGGATCGCGGTTAAGATGTTATATTGACCGAGCGGTGGTGTATTACCACGACCTAACACTAACAGTTCCCCCGATTCTTCCCCAACTCACCCGATTCACCCCAAACTTTGGCCGTATCGCACCGCAGCTGCCAAATCTGGAAAAGACTAAAACGACGAATGCAAAGAGGAAGACGAAGGCAAAGAAAGGTTTGGAAATACTACTAAATTTATTTACTATTTACACACATAAGCAAAAAGAAAGCAGTCACGTTTATTTACAACACATAAGACGCAGGTGACACAGTGCAAATACTAGCTTACCTACAGTCTTAATTAACCCCGGGACAGAACAAACAAAAGACAGACTCACACGGGGAATGATGACAGGAGTTGGCTGGAAGGAGAGGATGGCTTGGAGCTGTATTGTGCAGCACGATCGGCGCGTTTAGCAGCCGCCGTTCCTTCGCGGCCCTGCTCAAAACCGCCGTCCAGGCCCCAAGCGGCTGTTGGGTGTTGTTGCTGCTGTGGCCGCCGCTGCTTTTCCAGGATTACAACAGGCTTTGGCTTTCTGGGATGTCCTCTCCTTGGATGTTCTCTATGTTCTCTTGGTCCAATCACTCCTCACCACCGACAACTCAACGCAACCAACGCAACCACTGACCACCACAACGCAACCACTGACGACCAAAACCACACAACTCAGCTCTGCTTCTTGGACCCTCTCTCTTCTCAACGGCTTGGGCTCCCTTTTGTCTGCCGGTAAAAGCTCATCTCTCAAAGCTTGTCTCAGCTTCTCTTTTGGGAGCGTCGCGCTGCGGATTTTAGCTGCGGTCACGCCTGCTCATTCCCTCCTCTCAGCGCCTCTCTTTCTTCTTCAAAGCTCGACTCCTTGGGGAGCGTCGCGCTGTGGGTTATATAGGCCCCGCCCCTCAACCTTTGCGAACCTCCCCGATCGCTCTTCCTCCGCCCTCTCTAGCCAAACCCCTGGCTCATGGTTGGTCGAGTGGGGCTGGCTCACTCCTCCCCTCTATGACGCGGTGGAGACACGCCTTTCTTCTCCGACCCTGCCTCGTGGTCAATGGCGGTTATTGGAGAGGAGGTAATTGCCAAACGACGAAAAGGGGGAATGGAGGTTTTGGGAATGGGAATGAAGGGAATCTATCTCTTTCACTGGTGCAATGGAGTACTTCAATTAATGGGAGACACAGCCTTACCCTAAAACACAGAATAAGATATAACTATCGAACAGGGGTATTCTATTATTGGCTGACGTGTATGCTTGTGGACTAATTATGGGATGCCCTTTGACCTTTACACAGCTCCGGAGGCAGGGGGCGCAGAATAAACAATAATAATAATAATAAAGCACACAATCAAAAAAATATACAGTCCTCATATCCGCAACAATATATATATTGTTGCGGAGATGAGGACTGTATATTTTTTTGATTGTGTGCTGTACTATTATTACTATTGTTTATTCTGTGCCCCCCTACCTCCGGAGCTGTGTAAAGGTGAAAGGGCATCCCATAATTAGTCCACAAGCATACACGTCAGCCAAATAATAGAATACCTCTGTTTGATAGTTATCTCTTATTATGTGTTTTTAGAGTAAGGCTGTGTCTCCCAGTAATTGAAATACTCCATTGCACCAGTGAAAGAGATAGATTCCCTTCATTCCCACTCCCAACACTTCCATTCCCCCCTTTCCGTCAATTGCAATTCGCATTGCCAACTGCATGTTGGGCGGTTTTCCCTTCATCCGCCATTGACCACGAGGCAGGGTTGGGGGAAGGAAGGCGGGTCCCCACCTCGTCAGAGAGGGGAGGAGTGAGCCAGCCCCACTCGACCAACCATGAACAAGGGGTTTGGCTTGAGAGGGCGGGGAGAGAACGTTTGGGGGAGGTTCGAAAAGGTTAAGGGGCGGGGCCTATATAACCCACGGCGGGGGTGTTCCCAGAGGAGATGCACTTTAGAGCTGGGTCATCAGAGCAAGAGCGCGTGAGGAGGAGAGAACCCGTCACGCCAGCCCCCCCCCCCCCACCAGCGCATTGGCTCCACCAAGCGTTCACCTCCACCAAGGCTCCACCAAGCTCCGCGTTGGCTCCACCAAGCGTTCACCTCCACCAAGGCTCCACCAAGCTCCGCGTTGGCTCCACCAAGCGTTCACCTCCACCAAAGCTCCACCAAGCTCTGCGTTGGCTCCACCAAGCGTTCACCTCCAGCCATCCACCTCCTGCCATTCCTGTCATTCCCCGCGTGAGTCAGTGTCTTTGTTTGTTCTGTCCTGGGAATAAGTTAAGTCTGTATAACTATAAGCTAGTATTTGCACTGTGTCACCTGCGTCTTATGTGTTGTAAATAAACCTTGATTGCTCCTTTTTGCTTGTGTAAATAATAAATTCAATTACTCTTCTGTCCGTCTATTCGTTTTATTCCTTTTCCTCTTTACATTGCGTCGTTTTCGTCTTTTCCCCTCATTGAGCAGCTGCGGTGCGATCCGGCCAAAGTCCTGGGTGAATCGGGTGAGTCAGGGATCCTGTTAGGTCGCGGTAATACACCACCGCTCGGTCATCATAACATCTAAACCGCGATCTGTAACAATTGGTGTCTGGGAGTGAGATTCGAGGCCCGAACCAAATTTTTAAAACGAATAGAGGAAAAAAAAATAATTTGGTCAAAATTACGAGCTGCCGAAATTTTTTTTTTTAAAGAAAAACCCGAATTTTGAAATCGCGCCATGGCTGGTCAAGGCGACGGGATGCCGGTGGGAGAGCTAGAGGAGGGGTTAGGAGTAACCCAGGATCAAATGGAGGGGAGCAATGAGGAGGCGGTTGAGGGGGTATCAGGTGCACAAAATGGCGCTCTCGCGCACGAGGTTTCAGGCGCGCAAAAAGGCGCCTCGCACGAGTGCGCGGTAGCCGAGCCCGCTGTATCAACGGGCTTTAACATGCAGCCGTTTGACATGCAGCAGTTCATGGCACGGTTTAGCGAATACATGGCACAGTCGAAGTGCGACAACGAAAAAAGAGCCAGGAAAATGGAGGAAATGGAAGACAGAAGGAGGGCTGATAGTGAGAAAATGGAAAACAGAATGGGGGAGCGACTAGGAAATCAAATCGGGGAATTAGACAAGAAATTTGGGAAGTTAGACAATAATTTTGAGGAGTTAGACAAGAAATTTGGGAAGTTAGACAATAATTTTGAGGGGTTAGACAACGGGATAAAAGAGGTGAGACATGGGTTAACGGGGGTGGAAAATAGAATGGCTGCCCAGGAGAATCAGATAGAGGGGATGAAAAATGGGTTAATGGGGTTAGAAAATAGGATGGAAGGCAAATTGCAGGAAATAGGGGAACAATCTGCCAGGGAAATCAAACGAATGGGAAACCAGATAGAGGAGGTGCAAATCGGGTTAGAAAGTAAACTGGATGCTCAGAGGGATGAATTGGGACAGATGAGGGTGGCATCTACAAAAGAGATGGGGGAGATGAAAGAGGAGATACGACGAGGTGTGGGTGAGGAGGTTTCGGGGCTACGCGAGGAGGTAAAGCGAGGTGAGAAGCGTATGGAGAAAGAAGTGAGAAATAATACGGCAAAGTTACAAGGGGGAATAGAAGATCTGACGGAGGAGGTGGAACAGCTGACGGAGGGACAAAAAGAACTAGTGGAGCAGGTTCAAAAGAACACTGCGGTACTAGGAGGGTTAAAGGCGACACAAAAAGAAATTAAAAACGAATTAATAGCGACGCAGAGGCAATGTCAGATGGTACGGGAGGAACTGACAATGAGGGTGGACGAGGTGACAGAGATAATGGAGACAAAGGACCGGCAGGTGAGGATGCACATAGAGACGGTCACGGTAGCCTTAGAGGACGAACTTGAGGAGACGCACCGAGAAATAAAAGAGGTGAAGCAAAAATTAGAGGAAGTGGAAGAAGAGGTGAGTGAAATTAAGAAGGGACGGACAGAAACTAAAAGAGAAATCCAGGAGGAGGTGATGGAATATGTGCAAGGTCGGTGCTCAACTCATGATGTGATGCTCACTAACCGAATAAAGAGTTTGCAGGTGGCAAAGGAGGTGCGACGACGAGGTACGGAGGTGAGTGGCAATGTATATGATGTGAGGAAAGCTTCAGTCGGCTTGGGGATTGGTTTGGATCCGGGTGTTCGTGAGAGGCCGTTGGTGAAGTGTGCGACAGGTCTGGTGTGCGAAAAAAGAGGTGTGCGAGAATGTCCGACCATGGGGTGTGTGAGGAAAAAGTGCACGCCAAGGAGTGAGTGTGCCGTCAAGAGTGAGTTGGTCGAAGCGCGTGTGCGAGGGGGTACATGGAAGCGCGGTGTGGTGAGTGTTACAGAGGAAGTAACAAGAGAGTGTACGCCCGTGGTGAGAGTTACAGAGGATGTAACGAAAGAGTGTGCGTGAGAGGATGCGCGAGAAAGGTGTGTAACGGACAGGTGCATGAGGAAAGAGTGCGCTG
Source organism: Myxine glutinosa (assembly GCF_964187855.1). Classification (NCBI taxonomy): domain Eukaryota; kingdom Metazoa; phylum Chordata; class Myxini; order Myxiniformes; family Myxinidae; genus Myxine; species Myxine glutinosa. Next base: position 24,254,644 of record NC_136269.1, read on the forward strand.
TCAAGAATGGAGGTGAGAGTAGTGAGAGTGACAAGGAGCGTGAGTTGGTTGTGACAGGTGAGCGAGGATGTACACCTGGAATGGAGGGATGCACACCTGGAATGGTAGAGCGTGAGTGGGAATGCACGCTGGAATTGGTAGTGAGGCACGTGGTTGGGTGTGCGAGTGAGAGCACACCTGTGATTGTCACAGAGGAGGTGACCGAGGAGGGGGCGCGAAGAGGTGTGTTGGTGAGGTGTGCGAGCGACGAATGTGTGCCAAGGTGTTCGGTGGTCAGGTGTGTGACCAAGGCTGTGAGCGGAATGAGTGTACCGAGGTGTGTAAGGAAAGGTACGAGGAGAATGGGAACAGCTGGAGGTATGAGCAAGAAAGGGGTAGCGTATGCATGTAAGCATCCAGGTGAAGCATCGACGGTAACCGGGTTAAAGGTTAGAACGACTTATAGCCGAATCGGGCCCTCGGTGCGCGTCGGGCAGCTTTGCGTGCCGCGAGGACCAGCGGGGATCCGAACCACGGCGGTTTCGAAAGAACCGCCGTACGCGATCCACGCTGTGCCTCGCTTGGAACGGCTGCGTCCGGGCTCCACTAGGCGGAGCGGGCAGGCCGATAGGAAGGGTCGTCATGGCGACCACTTTCTATTGAGACGTGCCGGCAGGTCGAGATCGGGAAATTGGATGGCTACGCGCCGAGGTGGTGCGTGGGATCTCGGCCCTGGTAAGCCCCCGTCCCTGCCACGAATGCGGGACGTATCCAGCCGCTGGCACAAAACAACCCGTATTCATTGCTCGGCTGTACGAAGCCGAGCTTTAAAAGGGAATTGGCGCACCGAGAGGATGTAATAAGTAGACGGGTGATAGTGATAGTGATCGTGATTTGATACGAAATTTATAATAGTGGGTAGAATTGGCAGTAAATGGAAAATTTTTGAATTGGTTGGAATCTGGACGAACAAAATTGAAAGTGAGAGACCCCCGATGTGGTGGGATGGCAAATCCACCATCCCTCACAGACGTGGGGGCAAATGCGCAATAGTTTATGGGGTGGCTATGACAGCCGAGCCAGGGAGGGTTTGGTTATATTGATAGGGATCTAGCGAAGATGACATTAGGTAACGTTAAGTTTAGTTAGTGACTGATACCTGTAGTGGGGACGCAGGTAGTTTAGTGTGGATTATAATGACGAGGGAGCGCAATAGTTTAAAGGGACGACTGGGAAGCGCAAGTTTCAGAGGGGAGTAGATAGATGAGATGATGCCTTGTGTGTGAGAATTGAACAGGTGTGATTGCACAGGTGTGCAACTGAACAGGTGTGTGGAACAGTGTATGAGGGAGTAGTGGTGATGTGTGTTGTGTTGACCAACTGGTCCAGGAAGAGGAGGAGGGTGCAGGTGGCACCAGGTGTGATTGCACAGGTGTGCAACAACAGGTGAATGGAGAATGGTTGTGTGAAATAAATGGTTGTATGGAATAAATGGTATGGAGTATTGGAATGGATGGTGGTGGAGTGAGTATGGTGGAAATTGTGGAGTGGAGTGGATGGTGCGAAGGTGTGAATGGGGGAAGAGTGGACCCCCATCACGGATACCCGGGGCGGGTAGTGTAAGTGTTAGGTAGAGGGTACAGGTAAATTGTGGTTGGATATTGGCATCTGTGGTGCGGGTGAAAGAATGGTCTTTGGATGGGTGCATTAGTGTTGTGGAAATGGCTGGGTGTGTAGCCTGTTAGTGTGTGTAGTTGGTTTGGGCAATCCACCACTGTGAAGATGTCGGCCAGGTGAGGCCGCAGGTGGGCTCTGGGAGCCGGTAGTTGTGGATGGGGCCCGAGGATCCGGAGGACGGACCCGGGTAGCCCAGTGCCAGAGGGCACCAAGGGGTGACAGAGCCAGGAGAGGGCCTTCCCCAGTTAGTTAGGTTAGGGTGAGGAGCTAGGTAATCTCGGGTGGCAACTACAGTGGTGGAGGTGTGCAGGTGGGTAGACCTGCTGGGAGAGCTACACGTCGCAGCCCAGAAATTGTGCGAGGGCACCGGGAGATGAATCGGGGGAGTGAGACCCCAAATTGAGAAGCACCACAGTTTGGTCAATGGGAATTGGTTTTTAGAACCCATAGTGTAAGCTGGCCAATGGATTGGCAGGGAGAGACCCCGGGTAGTGTAAAGTGTGTTAATGTCATTTAGAAAGTAGTTAGGATGAAGTCTCCTCGCACCATCTGCATCCACTCACCTGAGGTGACAGGTACTCCGCACCATGCCATGTTTAATTATTTTTACTGTGCAAATGTTTGGATGGTGAGACGCATCATGACGTGGGTGTGACATTGTGCTTTGATGTTCCATCTCTGCCTCCTTATGAGGATTGATGATGAATTTGGTGATGGCAAATTTTGAAGTAGAGGGATTGTGGAGACGAATTTGGTATAGGGGAAATATGGGGAAGACGTGACAGTAGTGACGAATTTGTAAATGTGTAGATTTTTGTACATATGGGGTAAGGGCAAGGGTAGGGTAGGTGACAGGGGGGTGACGTACGGTAGGGACGAGCTTTCTCACTTCGCCCTCCGTACGCATTTCGCCTTGCATTGCCTTATTGATGTGTACCCTTGTGACCTTACCCCTCGCTCAATTGTCTTTCCCCTTTTGTCTCCCACATGACCTGTGCGCCACTGGGTGCCGAGGGGAGCGTGCGTGGGTCGGCCATTGTGCGCCCGAAATTCCCAGAACCAGCTGTCTGCATCGATGCACCACATTATGGACCACATGTCTGTGGCCGAGCACCACCTATGGACCCCATGGGTTGGGGCATGGCCCCTCTGCTGGAACCGGCCATGAGGGCCCGAAATCTTGCTGGCGGACCTTGGCCACAGGGCACCGATGCCCCACAGGTGAACCACACGTAGTCGGCCCTGTGGGCCATAAATAAAATAAACACGGACACGTTAGGTGCATTCTTTTATTGCAAATAGGCCGCCAGCAAGGGAAGATGACAACAGCAGGAAAATAATAATAACCAGCAGAGGGAGCCGAAGAGCAAGAGACCACCTGCAGGGTTAGGGGTTGTTGAATTTATTTTTATTCATTGAACATTCTTGAACAATGGTGACTGCACCGATTGGTGCTTGGGTGCTTGTATTGGTGCGTTTTTGGGTGCGTTCATGGTGTGTCGATGCAGAGCAGACTGTCTCCCCCCCCCCAGAAAGAACAATCATAGGTCCTGGGTTAGTTTGTAAATAAAAATAGCGTCATTGTAAATAATGCTTCCCACCGTCAGTGTATAGTTTGAAGACCATTCCGCAATTCGGTTAACTGTGGGCGTAAGTCTGTTAGGCAGGGTGCAATGGAGCAGCGGGACACATTTATTTATGTTTTAAAACTGTCGCACTCAGGGTCAGGTTAAAAGTAGAGGGAACTACACCTACGTGTCACACTAAAAATAAAAGTTGTAGGCCCGGGACGTGCCTAAGAGGAGGAGGGTGCAGTGTTGCGGAGATGAGGACTGTATATTTTTTTGATTGTGTGCTGTACTATTATTACTATTGTTTATTCTGTGCCCCCCTACCTCCGGAGCTGTGTAAAGGTGAAAGGGCATCCCATAATTAGTCCACAAGCATACACGTCAGCCAAATAATAGAATACCTCTGTTTGATAGTTATCTCTTATTATGTGTTTTTAGAGTAAGGCTGTGTCTCCCAGTAATTGAAATACTCCATTGCACCAGTGAAAGAGATAGATTCCCTTCATTCCCACTCCCAACACTTCCATTCCCCCCTTTCCGTCAATTGCAATTCGCATTGCCAACTGCATGTTGGGCGGTTTTCCCTTCATCTGCCATTGACCACGAGGCAGGGTTGGGGGAAGGAAGGCGGGTCCCCACCTCGTCAGAGAGGGGAGGAGTGAGCCAGCCCCACTCGACCAACCATGAACAAGGGGTTTGGCTTGAGAGGGCGTGGAGAGAACGTTTGGGGGAGGTTCGAAAAGGTTAAGGGGCGGGGCCTATATAACCCACGGCGGGGGTGTTCCCAGAGGAGATGCACTTTGAGCTGAGACGAGGGTCACAAAGAGCTGGGTCATCAGAGCAAGAGCGCGTGAGGAGGAGAGAACCCGTCACGCCAGCCCCCCCCCCCCCACCAGCGCATTGGCTCCACCAAGCGTTCACCTCCACCAAGGCTCCACCAAGCTCCGCGTTGGCTCCACCAAGCGTTCACCTCCACCAAGGCTCCACCAAGCTCCGCGTTGGCTCCACCAAGCATTCACCTCCACCAAAGCTCCACCAAGCTCGGCGTTGGCTCCACCAAGCGTTCACCTCCAGCCATCCACCTCCTGCCATTCCTGTCATTCCCCGCGTGAGTCAGTGTCTTTGTTTGTTCTGTCCTGGGAATAAGTTAAGTCTGTATAACTATAAGCTAGTATTTGCACTGTGTCACCTGCGTCTTATGTGTTGTAAATAAACCTTGATTGCTCCTTTTTGCTTGTGTAAATAATAAATTCAATTACTCTTCTGTCCGTCTATTCGTTTTATTCCTTTTCCTCTTTCCATTGCGTCGTTTTCGTCTTTTCCCCTCATTGAGCAGCTGCGGTGCGATCCGGCCAAAGTCCTGGGTGAATCGGGTGAGTCAGGGATCCTGTTAGGTCGCGGTAATACACCACCGCTCGGTCATCATAACATCTAAACCGCGATCTGTAACAATATATATTGTTACGGAACTCGGTTTCAGCACTCCCCTTACCGAGGGGGGTTTAATCGCCTCGTCTTTTAAGCTGGCCGTCCGAGTCCTGGAACTATCTCGCCACTTCCGGTCAGCGCTGAATAGGGTAGTAGGCCAATTATTCCTATGACCTAAGTACCAGCGCCTTCCGGTAAGCAAGGAAATGAGCCCCGCCAGAGCTGCGACTGTAATGGACACGCCGAGCAAAGCGAGCCACGACTCAGGCCGTTAACAAGAGACTAAACCCGATTATAAAGCATTGGCCAAATCGTGCCACAGCTATTCAATCGAAAGAAAAGACGAAAGCGATCGGGGAAGAATGAAACCAAAAGGGTAAGAAATAACAGACATTTATTAATTACTTACAAAACCAAATAAAACAAAGGAGAAACGAAAGCAATATACAGAAGAAGCAGAAGACACAGGGCAAGCCTTAAAACAGTCTTAATTATCAACGCCCAGACAGAACAAACACAGACTTACACGAAAGGGAAATAGCAGGCAGGAATCACTGGAAGAAGGAGAAGGTCCAGGTGGGACAACAGGGCTGGAAGGTTCAGCAGGGTACAGCAAGGAGGTCCGCTCCAGGTCAACGCTCCGGGCTGGAAGCGAGCAGCCAGCGGCAGGTACACGTAGTCGTTTCACGCGGTAGGGCTTTTTGAAGCAGCTCGTCACAGAGCTCCGCGCAGCTTCGTCTCTCCCTGCCTTCTTCGTCCAACTCTCTTCCAACTCATCCAACTCGTACCTTCTCACCGACTCCCCAAGCAGTCCCTTGCAGTCACTTTTATTGCTCGTGGCCGTATCAAGCCGCGGGCTCCGAGGGCACGCCTACCGGTTGGCTCACCACGGTGCTGGTTGGCCGGTAAGGGCTTGCTGACTCCACCTCCGATGATGAGCTGACTGCCACGCCCGTTCTGGTGGCTCCTCCCCCTTCTTTCTCGGCCCGACCGCATGGCCAATGGCGGCTGGTGGGGAGTTAGAACACCACTCGCACCGCTTTTGAAGGGAAGTTTGGGCCTACTCTTATTTGATTAATGCAACGCAGATTCAACTACTGGGAACAGATCCTTAACTGAAACACATAATAATGAAATAACTACGAAGAGGTCCTATGGTTCGCTACGTGTGGTTCATGGACTAACTAGGGTGTGATCTTTAACAAGCCAATTGATGGGAATATTTACAGGGGGACATTTATAAGGGATACATTTACTAAAATTTACTAGTGAAGGTTCTAAAAACCGTAACACAGCACCCGTTTTTCCTCTAGGGTCATCTCGACCCGAACTAACTTTACTTAATGTGACACTCAGGTGTAATAACCCTCTACTATGAACCTTGCCCTTGAGTGCGACAGTTTTAAAACAACCACGCATGTCCCGCCTGCTACGTTGCATCCTACCAAACACTCACACCCACATGATAACCGCATCACGGAATAGTTTGCAAACTACACATACGGTGGGGAGCATTATGTACAAAACACTAATTTGTATTTACACTGCAACCCAGGACCTGTCATTTTTGGAGACAAAAAAAAAAAAACCCAAAGAGGAAGAGCATGCATTGCACTGCACCGATACACCATACTCAAGTGCCCGGGGATGCACAATTGATATTGCAGTGCACCCCCGAGCACAAGAGCATTACAAAGCACCAAAGTACCATCAGCACCAATAAGCACCAGAAAAACACCAAAGCACCATCCAGTGCTCATTTCACATATTTCAAATAAAAATAAACAAACTGTTGACCGGGTTCTTCTTTCTGCTCCTGCTCTGCTGGTCCGATGTTTCTTCTAGATGTTGTCCTTCTCTTGTGGCTTGCTGCCTATTTGCAAATAATAAAAAGGCACAAAACGCGTCCATTTTTATTTAGAGCCCACAGGGGCCAACTATTGGTGGTCCACCTGTAGGGCAATAGGGGCCACCTCATCGTGGTCTGCAAGCCAACTCTTCTCTGGCCCTCATGGCCGGTCCCAGCAGAGGGGCCAGGCCCCAATACGTGGGGTCCATAAGGGTGTGGTGCTTAGCCACAGAAGTGTGTTGTCCATATGGTGGTGCAAGGCCGCAAGTCGTGCGGTCCATAAGGTGGTGTATCGATCCAGGCAGGCTGTGCAGCGGCGGCTCGGGCACAAAATGCGGCTCCTGCAGTCCTGCACGCTTTCCCCTCAGTGCCCAGAGAGCACGGTCCATAGGTGGGGAAGGAGGACAAAGCAGAGTCAGCGGGGTGCAAGGGCGCAAGGGTACACATCAATACAAGGCAATGCAGAGGTGAGGTGCACATGGGAGCGGGCAGAGAAAGCTCGTCCCTATCGTACGTCACCCCCCCCCCCCCCCCGTCACATAATCTACCCTTGCCCCTTACCCCATATTTACACCAATTTACAATTCGTCTCTACATCCTGTCTTCCCCATATTTCCCCTGATTCCAAATTCGTCCACAATCCCTCTAATCCAAATTTGCCATCACCAATTCATCATCAATCCCTCATAAGGAGGAAGAGATGGAACAAACAAGCACAATGTCACCCCCACGTCATGATGCGTCTCACTATTCCAAAACATTTGCAAAAATCACATGGTGTGGAGTCTTGTCACCTTGGTGAGTGGATGTAGATGGTGCGAAGAGAATTCAATCCTAACTACCCTCTAAATGACTTTAGCACCTTTTACTCTACCCGGGGTCTTTCCCTGCCAAACCATTGGCCGTCTTACACTATGTGGTTCTAAGAACCGAACTCCCATTGACCAAACTGTGGTGCTCACCAATTTGGGGTCTCACTCCCCCGATTCAACTCCCTGTGCCTTCGCACAATTTCGGGGCTGAGTTGTGTGGCTCCCCTAGCAGGTCTACTCACCTGCACCCCTCCGCCACTGTAGTTGCCTCCGAGCTTACCTGCTCCTTACCCTAACCTATCTACCTGGGGAAGGCCCTCTGGCGCTCTCCACACTCGGTGCCCTCTCTGGCACTGGGCTACCCGAGTCCGTCCTCCGGATCCTCGGGCCCCACTGAACAACTCTACTGGCTCCCAGAGCCCACCTGCGGCCTCACATGGCCGACATCCTGACAGTGGCAGAGTGCCCATTCAACTACACTCACTAACAGGCCACACGCCCAGACATTTCCACTTCACTAATGCACCCATCCAAACACCATTCTACCACACGCACCACAAATGCCAATATCCACCACAATTTACCTATTCCCTCTACCTACTTTTAAACTACCCTCCCCGGGTATTCGTGAAAGGGTCCATCTTCCCCATCCACTCCTTTCGCACCAACCACTCCACTCCACATATTCCACACTACTCACTCCGCACCTTCCATTCCATTCTTCATATATTCCATACCAGCTATTTCACACAACCATTCTCCATACACTCCATGTTCCATGCTCCATTCACTCCAGACCATCTATTCCATTCAACCATTCTCCATACACCTGTGCCCACACACCTGGTGTCACCTGTACACCTGGTGGCACGTGCACCCGTCTTCCCTCCAGGACCATTCGCTCAATACAACTCACAATCACACTTTTCACAATACGCTGCTCAATCACCTCCTTCACACACACTGCGTCGTCCACGAGCATTGCCTCTCAATTCCTCATTTCAATATGCTCACCAGCAAGAACTTCCATACGCAATGCCTCATTCAATAAACCACACCACAAACACACTGCATCGTCTAAGCTGACTACCCCCCTTCTGAAACTAGCGCTTCCCAGTCGCCCCTTATACTATTGCGCTCCCTCATCGTTATAATCCACCTAATCTATTCTACGTCCCCACTGCAGGTACAATGTCGCTACTTAACCCTACAGTTACCTATTGTCATTTCTCTAGATCCCTAACAATTATCCAAACCCTCCCTGGCTTGGTTTACACCGCCAAAACCCCATAAAACTATAGCTCATGTGCCCGGTGGATGTGAGGGATGGTGGATTTACCATCCCTCTACATCGGGCATCTCATCAATTTTGCCCATCCAATTTTTTTGCCAATCAAATTTGCCAATCCTTACTGCCAATCATTTTTACCCATCAAAATTGCCAATCATTACTGCCAATCCTATTCACTATTCCAAATTTCGAAACAAAACACTATCACCATCACAGTCCATTAAACTTGAGCCTCTCGGTACGTCCATGCATTAATCAAAGCTCGGCTTCGCAAAGCCGAGCAATGAATTCGGGTGGTTTGGTCGCCTGCAGGTTGGGTCCGTCCGGCACTCGGTTCTGGGGAGCAGGTTTGGTTGGGCCAAGGTTCACAGCACCATCCCGGCGTGGGGCCTTTCGCTCCCAAGCGCGATGGGCCATCCTTGCCCGGGTGGTACGCCGCCACCACAAGGGGGCGTCGTTCCGATCCCTCCTACCTTCCCTCGAACCGGGCCGGTCGCCTTGCCCAGCAAAGCCCGGACTCGACCGTGCGGGGCGGAGCCCGGCCCGGATCGTGCGCGGCGCTCCGAACAGGAGCCATGCGGCACCGATCCCAGCCGGCTCCCGCAATACACACAGCCCGGCACGGACCGAGAGCTCGCGTCGGTTAAACGTCGGTCTAACCGCTGCTCCGTTTAACTTCGATGCCTTACTCGCATGCTCACACGCATACGCGACCCCTTTCACACTCAACAAGCCCGGCGTCTCAGCGCCTCTCGTACATCCCACGCATTCTACCACCGCACTCTGTTACACACCAGTCGCTGTTCGCACACTTCATAACACACCTTGGCGCACACTCGTCGTTCGCACACTTCTCGCATGCACTCTCCCCCATTACGTACTCCGTAACCACCACGGGCGTGCACTCTTCCGTTACATCCCCTGTAACACTCCCCATCACGCGCTCCGATATGCTCTCCCGCACCCGCGTCACCACCAACTCACTCTCCGTGTCACACTCCGTACACTCTGTTTCACACATACCCTCCGACGTGCATTTGCTCTCGCACCCGGTATCACTCCCATAGTCTGTCACACACTCACTCCCCGACGCACACTTTTTCCTCACAAGCACGCCATTTCCACTCACACCACTCAAAAGGACCCTCCACCAACGCCCGGGTGCTTTCTCGATCCCAAGCGCGCAAAAAATTTTTTTGCGCCAAACATCCTCCTGCAAAATCTCCCCGCACAATATACAGCACGACTCACCTGGGCGCTTCTTCTCCTTCGCTCCAACACCACCTGCAAATCTTTATTGGGGTTATTAAGCACAGCATCGTGATGTGAGCATGGACTTTGCACATTATCCATCTTTTCCTCCAACGAGGGGTTTTCTAAGTCTGGCGTCTGCTTAATCCCAATTTTCACTATTGGTTCGGTTTCTTTGCCAATTTGAATTAATTCCCTTCCTTTATCTTCTTTTCCCTCGGCGACTGCTGGCTCTAATAAAATTTCCTTTTCTACCTCGGCGGTCGCCGGCTTCCCCATACCCCAGGTCGTGATCTATACCCCGGTCCAGTTACCTGCGCTCTGCTCCGCCTCGCCTTCTCCGCGCTTCTCACACCACGCTACCTCGTCGCGTACCCCCGCGACCGCTTCGCTCAACCTGCGGTTAACCTCCCTCTCAACTTCCCTTACCTCATATGTGGCTTTGTCCCTCGCTAACCCCTCATTAATTTATTTGGCTTGGCCAATTTGGTTTCCCAATTCTTCTCTCCGAGCCATCGTTTCGTCCCTCATTGCATTCAGTTTTTGATCCCTCCATACTATCCATGCCAAAATTTCGGGCATACATGATTGCAAGTCCCCTGGTATCGCGGGCTCGGGAATCGCGACCATGTGCGAGGCGCCATTTGGTGCTCCTGCAACCTCGTGCGAGGCGCCGCCATCTTGTGCGCCTGGAACCCCCGCTACCACACCCTCTTTGCGCTCCTCCTCCTTGGGGTCCTGGGTTGCCTCTAACCCCTCTTCCACCTCCCCTACCGGCATCCGATCGCCTTGACCATCCATGGCGCGATTTAATTTCGTTGTTAATAAAAATTTCGGCCACTCCAAATTTTGACCAAATTTTTAGATGTTTAAAAAAATTTTTGGTTCGGGTCCAAATCCCAACTCCTCGACACCAAGTGTTATGGCCAATAGCACAATTGGTGTCCAAAATTTGGTCTAAATAAATTTAGTCCCAGGTTCCAGATCCCACTCCTGTCACCAATTGTTACGGAACTCGGTTTCGGCACTCCCCTTACCGAGGGGGGTTTAATCCCCTCGTCTTTTAAGCTGGCCGTCCGAGTCCTGGAACTATCTCGCCACTTCCGGTCAGTGCTGAATAGGGTAGTAGGCCAATTATTCCGATGACCTAAGTACCAGCGCCTTCCGGTAAGCGAGGAAATTACCCCGCCCGAGCCGCGACTGTAATGGATACGCCGAGCGAAGCGAGCCACGACTCAGGCCGTTAACAAGAGACTAAACCCGATTATAAAGCATTGGCCAAATCGTGCCACAGGTATTCAATCGAAAGAAAAGACTAAAGCGATCGGGGAAGAATGAAACCAAAAGGGTAAGAAATAACAGACATTTATTAATTATTTACAAAACCAAAGAAACCAAAGGAGAAACGAAAGCAATATACAAAAGAAGAAGAAGACACAGGGCAAGCCTTAAAACAGTCTTAATTATCAACGCCCATACAGAACAAACACAGACTTACACGAAAGGGAAATAGCAGGCAGGAATCACTGGAAGAAGGAGAAGGTCCAGGTGGGACAACAGGGCTGGAAGGTTTAGCAGGGTACAGCAAGGAGGTCCCCTCCAGGTCCACGCTCCGGGCTGGAAGCGAGCAGCCAGCGGCAGGTACACGTAGTCGTTTCACGCGGTAGGGCTTTTTGAAGCAGCTCGTCACAGAGCTCCGCGCAGCTTTGTCTCTCTCTGCCTTCTTCGTCCAACTCTCTTCCAACTCATCCAACTCGTACCTTCTCACCGACTCCCCAAGCAGTCCATTGCAGTCGCTTTTTTTGCTCGTGGCTGTATCAAGCCACGGGCTCTGAGGGCACGCGGAAAGTTGGCTCACCACGGTGCTGGTTGGCCGGTAAGGGCTTGCTGACACCACCTCCGATGACGAGCTGACTGCCACGCCCGTTCTGGTGGCTCCTCCCCCTTCTTTCTCGGCCCGACCGCATGGCCAATGGCGGCTGGTGGGGAGTTAGAACACCACTCGCACCGCTTTTGAAGGGAAGTTTGGGCCTACTCTTATTTGATTAATGCAATGCAGATTCAACTACTGGGAACAGACCCTTAACTGAAACACATAATAATGAAATAACTACGAAGAGGTCCTATGGTTCGCTACGTGTGGTTCATGGACTAACTAGGGTGCGATATTTAACAAGCCAATTGATGGGAATATTTACAGGGGGACATTTATGAGGGATACATTTACTAAAATTTACTAGTGAAGGTTCTAAAAACCGTAACAATATATATGTATATATTGTTGTGGATCCGGGGGTCGGCGCTCCCCTTACCAAGGGGGGGTCGGGGGGAGTTAGTCCCCTTGTCTTTTAAGCTGGCCGTTCCCCCAGTCCTCTGGAAGGTACAACGCTCCTCCGCGGTCGAGATTGGCCAGGGTGGGTGAGTCCCAAATGGAGTCCCAAATACCTGCGTCAAGATGGAGTCCCAAATACCTGCGTGCCAATCCCTCGGCGAAGCTGGGAAATAACTCCCGCTTGAACCACGGACAGGTGGAAATTGCCGAGCGGTTTAGCAATCCGCGATTCGAGCCGTTAGTAAAAAGACTAACCCGATTCTGAGCGGTTCTAATCGTGCCATGTATATTCAATTGAGAAATCACTAAAACGATCAGATGGAGAGGAAACCAAAGTAAAGGAAGAACACAGGAATTTATTAGACAATTTACAACTACCAAGAAGAAAAATAACACACAGTGCAGCCTTATACAGTCTTAATTAACACGCCCAGGACAACACAAACAGACTTACACGAAAGGGGAATAGCAGGAAGGAAGGTCCAAGCAGATGGGTCTGGAACCTGGGACTAAATTTATTTAACCCAAATTTTGGACACCAATTGTGCTATTGGCTGTAACAATTGGTGTCGGGGAGTGGGATTTGAGGCCCGAACCAAATTTTTAAAACAACTAAAAATTTGGTCAAAATTTGGAGCGGCCGAAATTTTGTTTAACATCCAAATTGAGTCGTGCCATGGATGGTCAAGGTGATTGGATGCCGGTAGGGGAGATAAAAGAGGGGTTAGAGGCAACCCAGGACCTCAGGGAAGCAGTGGGAATAATGGAAGAGGCGAGCCATGAGGGTTCGGTAGCGGAGGTTGGAGGCGCACAAGATGGCGCCTTGCACATGGCGACGAGGGTCGAGCCCGCGGTGCCAACGGAATGGGACCGTTTAATGGGACAGTTGTTGACATTTTTGACCCAGTGGGATGAAGAAAACAAAATGTATGCCCAGTGGCTCATATCAACCAGGGAAATTAACGACATGGGTGTTCAAATGACTAAGGAACTAAAAGAAATGAATGCAGAGTCAAAAAGGGAGGAATCCAGGTGTGATATGGAAAAGATGGGGACGAATTTGGCAGTAGGGGAGAACCTTGGGAGCAAATGGGGCGAAAAGGTTGCGGGAGTATGCGACGAGGTAATTTTGCCATGGATAGTATGGAGGGATCAAAAACTGAATGCAATGAGGGATGAAACGAGGGCTCGGAGAGAAGAATTGGGAAACCAAATTGGCCAAGCCAAATAAATTAATGAGGGGTTAGCGAGGGACAAGGCCACATATGAAGTAAGGGAAGTTGAGAGGGAGGTTAACCGCAGGTTGAGCGAAGAGGTCGCGGGGGTATGCGACGAGGTAGCGTGGTGTGAGAAGCGTGGAGAAAGCGAGGTGGAGCAAAGCACAGGTAATTGGATCGGGGTAGAAATCGCGACACGGGGTGTGAAAAACCCGACGGCTGCCGAATTAGACAAGGCAAATTCATATGGGCCAGCGGTTGTCGGAGGAGAAGAATTAATCTATAAAGAAAAAGAAATAATCGAAATTGGGATTAAGCAGACGCCGGACTTAGAAAACCACCTGTTGGAGGAAAAGATGGATAATGTGCAAAGTCCGTGCTCACATCACGATGCTGTGCTTAATAACCCCAATACAGATTTGCAGGTGTTGGAGTGAGGAGGAAGAAGAATCCCCCAGGTGAGTCGGCCTGTATATTGTGCGGGAAGATTTTGCAGGAGGATGTTTGGCGCAAAAACAATTTTCGCGCGCTTGGGATCGAGAAAGCACCCGGGCGTTGGTGGATGGTCCCTTGTGAGTGGTGCGAGTGGAAATGCCGCGCTTGTGAGGAAAAAGTGTGCGTCGGAGAGTGAGGGTGTGACAGAGTATGGGGGTGATACCGGGTGTGGAAGCGAATGCACGTCAGAGGGTATGTGCGAAACCGAGTGTACGGAGTGTGACACGGAAAGTGAGTTGGTGGTGGAGCGGGTGCGAGAATGCACGCTTGGGATGGACGGAGAGAGTGTGCGAGAACGCACACCTGAGTTGGTGGTGGCGCGGGTGCGGGAGAGCACATTGAAGCGCGTGATTGGGTGTGCAGAAGAGTGCACACTCGTAGTGAGTGTTACGGAGGACGTAACGGGGGAAGAAAGGTGTGGAACAAAGTGTGTGAACAACGAGTGTGCGCAAGAAGGTGCGCGAGAGGAGTGGTGTGTAACAGGGTGTGCGAATGGTGGAATGGATGCGCAACAATGTGCGCGAGAGTGTGTGGTGAGCGTTATGAGTAGACCAGAGTATGGAGCGAAAGAGAACGAACGGAACGAGTGGTGTGAGAATGCAAAGCGAGCATCGACGTTAAACGGGATAGCGGTTAGACTGACCTTTAACCGACGCGAGCTCTCGGTCCGTGCCGGGCTGTGGGTATTGCGGGAGCCGGCGGGGATCGGTGCAGCGTCGCTTCTCTTCGGAGCGTCGTGCACGATCCGGGCCGGGGCCCGCCCCACACGGTCGAGTCCGGGCAAGGCGACCGGCCCAGTTCGAGGGCAGGTAGGAGGGATCGGAACGGCGCCCCCTTGTGGTGGTGGCGTTCCACCCGGGCAAGGTTGGCCCATCGCGCTTGGGAGCGAAAGGCCCTGCGTAGGGATGGTGCTTTAAACCTCGGCCCAACCAAACCTCCTCCCCTGAACCGAGTTCCGGATGGACCCAACCGCGGTAGACAAACCACCCGCATTCATCGCTCGGCTTTGCGAAGCCGAGCTTTGAAAATGTAACGACGTACCGAGAGGCTCAAGTTTAACGGACTGTGATGATGATAGTGTTTTGATTCGAAATTGGGAATAGTGGATAGGATGGGCAAAATGGATTGGCAAATTTGATGGGTAAAAATGATTGGCAGTAATGATTGGCAAATTTGATTGGCAGAAATTGGATGGGCAAAATTGATAGTGAGAGATGCCCGATGTGCAAGGATGGTAAATCCACCATCCCTCACATCTCCCGGGCACATGAGCAATAGTTATGGGGTTTTGGCAGTGTAAGCTCGCCGAGGGCGGGTTAGGATAAATGTATAGGGACCTAGAGATGACCATAGGTAACTGTAGGGTTAAGTAGCGACATTGTACCTGTAGTAGGGGACGTAGCAGATTAGTGGATGATGATGACATGGTATGTGCAATAGTGTAAGGGATGACTGGGGATGCACTAGGTTAGAAGGGCACCAGGTAGATCAGATGATGCAGTGTGTGTTTTTGTTTTTTGAATGAGGCATTGGGTATGGAAGTTCTTGCTGGTGAGCATATTGAAATGAGGAATTGAGAGGCAATGCTCGGGAAAGATGTGTGTGTGAGCGTGGGAAAATCTGAGTGCCTGAGGCAATGGTTTGGAGAATTGAAAGTGTATTGAGCAGCGCATTGTGAAAAGTGTGAGGTGATTGTGCATTGTATGGAGTGAATGGTCCCGGAGGAAGGAGGGTGCAGGGAGCACCAGGTGTGATGAACAGGTGTGCAAGTGAACAGGTGTATGGAGAATGGTTGTGTGAAATAGCTAGTATGGAATGGAGTATGGAATGGATGGTGTGGAGTGAGTAGTGTGGAAAACGTGGAGTGGAGTGGTTGGTGCGAAGGGATTGGATGGGGAAGATGGACCCCTATCACGAATACCCGGGGAGGGTAGTTTAAGAGTTAGGCAGAGGGTATAGGTAAATTGTGGTTGGATATTGGCATCTGTGGTGCGTGTGGTAGAATGGTGTTTGGATGGGTGCATTAGTGATGTGGAAATGGCTGGGCGTGTGGCCTGTTAGTGTGGATGGTTAAATGGGCACCCCGCCACTGTGAGGATGTCGGCCAGGTGAGGCTGCAGGTGGACCCTGGGAGCCGGTTGAGTTGTGAATGGGGCCCGAGGATCCGGAGGACGGACCCAGGTAGCCCAGTGCCAGAGAGGGCACCGAGTGGGAAGAGCACCAGAGGGCCTTCCCCAGGTAGATGGGTTAGGGTAAGGAGCAGGTAAGCTTGGAGGCAACTGCAGTGGCGGAGGTGTGCAGGTGAGCGGACATGCTGGGAGCGCCACATGACCCAGTCCTGAAATTGTGAAAAGGCACAGGGAGTTGAATCGGGGGAGTGAGACCCCAAATGGATGAGCACCACAGTTTGGTCAATGGGAGTTCGGTTTTTAGAACCGCATAGAGTAAAGTGGCCAATGGTTTTGCAGGGAAAGACCCCGGGTAGTGTAAAGAATGTTAAAGTCATTTAGAGGATAGTTAGGATTTAAATCTCCTCGCACCATCTACATCCACTCACCTGAGGTGATAACGGAACTCCACACCATGGTTTGTTAATTTTTGTGTTGCAAATGTTTGGGATGTAAGACGCATCATGACGTGGGTAAGACATTGTGCTGGTATTCCATCTCTTCTTCCTTTGGAGGAATTGATGAGGAATTTGAATTGACGGCAAATTTGGTTTAAGAGGGATTGGGGGCGAATTTGGTATTCGGGGAGATATGGAGAAGACGAGACAGTAGAGACGGATTTGTAAATTTTGTAAATACGGGGTAAGGGGCGAGGGTAGAGTAGGTGTCGGGGGGGGGGGGGGGGGGTGACGTACGATAGGGACGAGCTTTCTCCGCTCGCTCTCCACGCGCACCTCACCTCTGCATTGCCTTGTGTTGATGTGTACCCTTGCGCCCTTACCCATCGCTGACTTTGCTTTGTCTTCCTCCACACCCATGGACCGTGCTCTCTGGGCACTGAGGGGAAGTGTGCGGGAGCCGCATCTGTGTGCCCAAGCCGCCGCTGCCAGCTGCCTGGGCCGATGCACCACTTTATGGACCGCACGACTTGCGGCCTAGCACCACCTTATGGACCACACGTTTGTGGCTAAGCACCACCCCCATATGGACCCCACGTGTTGGGGCCTGGCACCTCTGATGGGACCGGCCGTGATGGCCAGGGAAGAGTTGGCTTGCGGACCACGATGAGGTGGCCCCTATTGCCCTACATGTGGACCACCCATAGTTGGCCCCTGTGGGCCCCAAATAAAAACAGCGGCCGCGTTGTGTTTTTTATTATCCTCAAATAGGCCGCAAGCAAACAAGAGTCAACATCAAGAGAGAACAGGAAGAAACATTGGCCAGCAGAGGGAGCAGAAGAACGAAGAACCGTGCAACAGTTGTTTTTTATTGAAATGTATGACTGTGCACTGGATGGTGCTTGATGGTGCTTTTCATTGGTTGCTATGGTGTTTTTGGTGCTTGCATGCTCGGGGATGCATTGCAATATCAATTCTGCATCCCCGGGCATGTGAAGGTGGTGTATCGGTGCAGTGCATGCTTTTCCTCCCTCCCGCAGGGTTTTTTTTGTTTCCCAAAAATGACAGGTCCTGGGTTGCAATGTAAATACAAATAGTGTCTTGTAAATAATGCTCCCCACCGTCAATGTTTAGTTTGCGAATAATTCCGCAATTCGGTTATTCTGTGGGTGTGAATCTGTTAGGCAGGATGCAACGTGGCAGGGGGACATACTTAATTGTGTTTAAAATTGTCGCATTCAGGGTAAGGTTAATAGTAGAGGGGTATTACACCTGAGTGTCACATTAAGTTAAAGTTTTTTCGGCCCGGGACATTCCTGGAGGAATGAGGGTGCTGTGTTACGGTTTTGAGAACCCTGCACTTGTAAATTGTTGTAAATATACCCCTTTGTAAATAATTCTTTTTGTAAATACCTCCATTTCTTGTAAAGGTCAAAGGTCGTCCCCTAGTTAGTCCACATTGCAACACGTAGCGAATCATAGGCCCTCTTCATAGTTATTTCATTATTATGTGTTCCAGGTAAGGCTGTGTTTCCAATAGTTGACTCTACGTTGCATCAATCAAATAAGATAGGCCCCTTCAACTTCCCCAATCTTCTCTTTAAAGTGCCAGTAAGGCGGCGTTCGCCGCCGTTGCATTGGGCTGTTTCATTGGCATCACACCGCCAAAACTCCATTACGCACGAGGCCAAGAACGGAGAAGAAGGGGGGGAGGAGCCGCCGGATCAAGGGCGTGGCACCAACTCGTCATCAAAGGTGGAGTCGGAGAGCCCTTACCAACCAACCAGCGCCGAGGTGAGCGACCCGGTAGGCGTGCCCTCGTAGCCCGCGGCTTGATTTCGGGGAGGGCAATAAAAGGAGGAGTGAGGGACTGCTTACGGAGATGAGTGAGGGAGCACGAACCTAGAAGTTGAGTTGGAGTAAGAGAGAGGAGGGAGAGAGGAGCGAACATCGAACATTTATTCTTGGCACGAACATCCTGCAGCGTGTGAGAGTCGGCACGCTCGTGGGCGATACCAACCAGCGCTGACGACCGGGCTTTCGCCACTGAACCAGAGCATGGACATTCAAGCGGGACCTCGACGTCGTGCCGCGATCCTCGGACCTCCCTGCCCGCCCGCTCTGTGGACCGTCTGCCCCTCTCATCCTTCCAGCCATTCCTGCCTGCAAATCCCCATTCGTGTACGTGAGTTTGTGCTGTCTGTATTGTCCTGGGTATAAGTAAGACTGTTTAAGGATTTTTGCTGTGTCTTCTTCTTCTTCATATTACTTTCGTTCCTTCTCTTCTTTTGGTTTGTGGTAATAGTCAGGTTCACTGTTTTTTCGTTCAAAATCATGGTAGATTAGCAAACCTATACATTTTTGGAAACGTTATTACATGGAAAATCTGAAAATCAATGTTTACATTTGCCAATTCCGACCAATTCGATTCGACCGATTCGACCAATTCGACCAATCGACCAATTCCATTCGACCAATTCGACCATTTGACCATTCGACCAATCGCTTCGATCGACGATTCGACCAATTCGATTCGATTCGATTCATCGAATTCGATTCGATTGACCATTCGACCAATTCGATTTGCCAATCAATTTGACCGACCTTTGCTTGTGTGGAACGGACTGTGAAAACGATGCGGACTATATTGTCGGATACGACACACAGGACAGTGATGACGAACTCTAAATGGCATATTCTGTAATCGTGTATGTTTGATGCCATTGACTGCCTGTGTATATTTTGTCATTGACTGCCTGTGTAGATGTGAAGTTATACTGACTGCATGTGTATATATGATTTTGCTGACTGCCTGTGTATGTTTGGTGATATGAATTATTGTGACACATTTTGATGTTATTAACTGCCTGTACAAAATGATAACATGTATTTGATTATGCAACTTGTCACGAATATAAAGACAGTATTTTGCAATTCAAAACCTTTGATTCGTGTCTTACCATTCCCCATAGCACTAATTTGATACTTTCATTGGATTCCTTGTCCCTGAAAATATGGGTTTAGTATATTTTAAAAAGTTTTTAGGGTAATTAGAGGCAGCAATAGAACAAAATATGTATTTTACAGTGGCCATTTTGAAAATCCAAAATGGCCGCCATACAGGTATCTCTCCAAATGTAAACATTGATTTTTAGTTTCCTTATGCTATAACCTTTCCAAAAATGTATAGGTTTGCTCATCTACCATGATTTTGAACGAAATATAATTTATTGACATAGTGAACCTGACTATAAATAATTAATAAACCCCTGTTCCTCCTTATTATTTTGGTTTCATTCTCGTCCGATCGTCTTTGTCTTTTCCCAATTGAGTACCTGTGGCGCGATTTTGGCCGAACCGCTTTTAATCGGGTTTAGTCTTTGGTTAACGGCCCGCGTCGCAGCTCGCTTCGCTCGGCGCAATCCATCCATTACGCTGCGGCCTGGGCGGGAGTATTTCCTCGCTTACCGGAAGGCGCTGGTACTTAGGTCATAGGAAGAATTGGCCTACTACCTTAGTCAGCGCTGACCGGGAGTGGCGAGGTACCCCCAGGACCGGTCGGGTGGCCAGCTTAACAGGACAAGGGGATTAACCTCCCCCCCCCCCCTTGCTAACGGAAGTGCCGTACCCCGGTTCCGTAACAATATATATATATATATATATATATATATATATATATATATATATATATATATATATATATATATATATATACATATATATATATATACTAGCAGAAGTACCCGGCATTGCCGGGCGGGGGAGGGGAGGGGAGGGGGAAGATGAGGGGAGGGGAACGGGGTGGAGGGGAGGAGAGGGGGGAGGGGAGGAGAGGGGGGAGGGGAGGAGAGGGGGGGAGGGGAGAAGAGGGGGTGGAAGTACCCGGCATTCCGTGTATAAACGTGAGGGAGAAGAGGGGGGAGGGGTGGGAGGGGGGAGGGGAGGGGAAGGGGCGAGGGGAGAGGGTAGGGTGGAGGGGGAGGGGAGGACGGAGGGGGGAGGGGAGGGGAACGGGGGAGGGGAAGGGGGTAGGGGGTAGGGTGGAGGGGGAGGGGAGGACAGAGGGGGGAGGGGGAAGGGGAGGGCCAGTCAACAATGACGTTGCAGTTCTCATGGTCGGAGAGCAGCACAACAATCGCGACATCGTCCTGAATCTTCGCAACAGCACGAAGTGGATTTTGGAGACTCACCAATAGTGTGACGCCCTCCAGTACCGGCGTTGCCGGGCGGGGGAAGGGAGACCCGTACATTCCCAACCCATACATTCGCCCTCTCGACTCAAGCTCACTTGGACAAAAGCCTCGCACAAATTACACCGTGAAGGCCCAATGGCCATGTCTATGCCACAAATCAAGTACGTGAGCCTCTCCGTTTAGGAGTCTATCGGTAACATTACACACACACACACACACACACACACACACACACACACACACACACACACACACACACACACACACACACACACACACACACACACACACACACACACACACACACACTGTGTTTTATATATATTGTTATAGATCGCGGTTAGGATGTTATAGACCGAGCGGTGGTTTAAAACCGCGACCTAACAAAACTCACCCGATTCCACCCGAACGTTGGTTGTATCGCACCTAGCTGCTCAATGAGGGAAAAGACAAAAGCGACGCAATGCAAGAGGAAAACGGAGACAAAAAAAAGGTTTGAAATATTACTACTGAATTTATTTCTACTATTTACACACAAGCAACAAAAAGCAATTCAGTTTATTTACAAGTACAAGACGCAGGTGACACAGTGCAAATTTAGCTTATCTACAGACTTAACTTATTACCCAGGACAGAACAAACAAAGACGACTCACACGGGGAATGCCAGGGATGGCAGAAGGTGGATGGCTGGCGGGAGAGGAAAGGTCCAAGGGGGGGTCTTGCAGCACAACCGGCGCGTTCAGCAGCCGCCGTTCCGTTTCGGCCCTGCTCCGAACCGCCGTTCAGGCCCCCTTTGGCGGTGGGGTGGCGCGGCTGCGGCGGCCTCCGTCCGCTGCGTTCCCAGGACTTGTCTCACTGGTCTGGTCCCTCAACCCTCAACCCTCAACTCTTTCTTGCTTCTCTCACTCCTCACCACCGACTCCTCTCTCTGGCAACCGACTGTGACCAACTCCTTGCAACCAACTCCTCCTCTCTTCACAACCCTTCTTTTTCCAACCCAGAGTGCATCTCTCTTTCTTCTTCTCCTCCTCCACTTCCGGTTGCGCCCTTTTATAGCGCCCCCCAGCGATCACGCCCCCGGCGCTTTGGACACGCCCATCGGGGCGCTCACCTCGGCCCTGGCTGGTCGCACGACCCTGGGGCTCCGCCCCGGACGACGACGGGCGGGCGCGCCCCTCCCCTCCTCTGACGAGGTGGAGACACGCCTTTCTTCCCTGACTCGAGCCTCGTGGTCAATGGCGGTTATTGGAGGGGAGGTGATTGGGAATCGAGGCTCAGCAATGACGAGAGGGGATGTAATATGGCAATCGAGGGTCGGCAATCACGAAAGGGGGGATGTGAAGGAAATGGGGATTTTTGGGGATGGGAATGGAAGGGGATCTATTCTCTCTCACTGGTGCAATGGAGTATTTCAATTAATGGGAGACACAGCCTTATCTTAAAACACAGAATAAGATATAACTATCGAACATGAATATCCTATGATTGGCTGACGTGTATGCTTGTGGACTATGGGACGCCCTTTTGATCTTACACAGCTCCGGAGGCAGGAGGCACAGCACAACAACAATAATAATAATCATACAGCACACAATAAAAAAAATATATACAGTCCTCATATCCACAACAATATATATATATATAGATATATATATACATATATATACGTATATATATATATATATATATATATATATATATATATATATATATATATATATATATATATATATATATATATATATATATGAAGGAGCGGCGCTCCAACGCGAGTCGAAAGAATTGACGCGACCAAAGACGGAATTCGTCCGAGTTGCTTTATTGAAACAAAACAGCTCAGGTATTCTGACCAAAAGCCCGTTTATCGGGCAGCAATATATATACACATTTATGTCGGGAAGTTTGCCCGGCAAAAGCTATACCGGGCATGCCGGGGGTGTCAAGGGCGAGCCTTGGAAAGGCGAGTCTGGACCTGCCCGGGCGTGTTTGGCTGCGGCCTGGCAAGTCGAGGTTGGGCGTGCCCGGGCGCTCTGGACGAGCACTGGAAAGGCGAGAGCGGGCATGCCCGGACGCTCTGGGCGAGCCCTGGAAAGGCGATAGCGGGCATGCCCGGACGCTCTGGGCGAGCCCTGGAAAGGCGATAGCGGGCATGCCCGGACGCTCTGGGCGAGCCCTGGAAAGGCGATAGCGGGCATGCCCGGACGCTCTGGGCGAGCCCTGGAAAGGCGAGAGTGGGCATGCCCGGGAAAGACGAGACCGGGCGTGCCCGGGAGGTTCGGGCGTGCCCGGGAACAGTGAGTCCGGGCATGCCCGGGAGAGGCGCGTCTGGCCGTGTTCTGGCCGGTGCAAGGCGATTGTGTGCATCCAGCGGTAACCGCTACACACGCCCCTCCAGAATCGACCTGCACTGGCAGGGTCAATTTAAGGGGGGTCCGGATGACCCGGCCGAAGCGACCCCTGGAGTGTCGTGGGGAGGGGTCCGACGTGGTGGTGGGTGGTCGAGCGGGGGGAACTGTGGACGGGGGGCGGCCTCGCCGCGGAGGAAGGGCCACCCGTGGTGGTCGGTCGACGTCCATGTGCGCCGGTTTGAGGCGGTCCACAGAGATCCGGTCCGACCGGCCGCCAACGTCGACGACAAAGGACTTGTCGCCCCGTCGCAGGACCTGGAAGGGCCCGTCGTACGGCGGCCGGAGTGGCCCCCGGTGCGCGTCATGACGCACAAAGACGTACTCCGCTGTGCGAAGCGCCGGGGGGACGTAGGACTGGGGGCCAACGTGGCGGGACGTTGGCACGGGGGCAAATCGGCGGGCGGCTTCCTGGAGGTCCGAGCGCTGGTGTGCGGCGGACCAGGGACTGGTAGCGTCGGGCACGAACTCGCCTGGGACGCGGAGCGGCTGGCCGTAGACGAGCTCGGCGGCGGACGCCCGGAGGTCCTCCTTGGGGGCCGTGCGGAGGCCCAAAAGGACCCACGGCAGCCGGTCGGTCCAACCGTCGTCCTGAAGGCCGGCCATGAGTGCGGCCTTCATGGAGCGGTGAAACCGCTCGCACAACCCGTTGGCTTGGGGGTGGTAGGCCGTGGTGCGGTGCAGCGTGACCCCCAACGAGCGGGCGACCGCGCCCCAAAGTTCGGATGTGAACTGTGGGCCGCGGTCGGACAAGATGTCCGCCGGTGCGCCGAAGCACGCGACCCAGGTGGCGATGAACGCCTGCGCCACGTCGGCGGTGGTGGTGGAGGTGAGGGGCACGGCCTCCGGCCACCTGGTGGTCCTGTCCACCATGGTGAGCAGGTGGGTGAACCCCCGCGATGGGGGCAGGGGACCCACCAGGTCCACGTGGACGTGGTCGAAACGCCGTGCAGGCATGGTGAAAGGTGCCAGCGGGGCCTGGGTGTGGCGGTGGACCTTGGCCCGCTGACAGGCCGTGCAGGCATTGGCCCAGTCGCGGACGTTCCGTTGAAGGCCGTGCCAGGCGAAACACGCCGACACCAGCTTCTGAGAAGCTTTCCGGCCCGGGTGAGAAAGACCCTGGATGGAGGCGAAGATGCGGCGCTGCCAGGAAACGGGCACGATGGGGCGAGGCTGGCCCTGGGAGACGTCGCAGAGCAGGACGGTGCCCGCGAAGGGGATGTCGGCCAAGCGGAGGCCCGTGTCCGCCGCCCGGAGGGCCTGCACCGAGGTGTCGGTGGTCTGGTCGGCCGCCATGAGCGCGAAGTCCACGCCGAGGTGGACCGCGTTCGCGCTGGCCCGAGAAAGACAGTCGGCCACAGCGTTGTCTTTGCCGGCGACGTGCCGGATGTCCGTGGTGAATTCCGACACGGCGGAGAGGTGGCGCTGCTGGCGGGCCGACCACGGCTCCGTGACTTTGGCCATTGCGTAGACCAACGGCTTGTGGTCGACGAAAGCCGTGAACGGGCGGCCCTCCAGGAGGTGTCGGAAATGGCGAACGGCCAGGAATAGACCGAGCAGCTCGCGGTCGAACGTGCTGTATTTTAACTCGTTCGGCCGGAGCTGCCGGCTGAAAAAAGCGAGTGGCTGCCAAACCCCGTCCACCCATTGTTCATGGACGGCGCCCACCGCGTAGTTGGAGGCGTCCGTAGTGAGGGCGATGGGCGCGTTGAGCACCGGGTGAGCCAGCAGCGTTGCGTCGGCGAGGGCCCGTTTTGCACTCGCGAAGGCCGCGTCCATGGCCGCGGACCAAACGATGTCATGCTTGGCCGGCTTGCCCCGGAGGGCCTCGTAAAGGGGCCGCATGAGCTGAGCAGCGCGGGACACGAATCGGTGATAAAAATTCACCATGCCGAGGAACTCTTGTAGGGCCTTGATGGAACGGGGACGCGGGAACGTGGTGATGGCCTTGACCTTGGTCGGCAGCGGCACGGCCCCGGTCTTGGTGATGCATTGGCCCAAAAAGTCAACGGTCGTCGTGCCGAAGTGGCATTTGGCCGGGTTGACAATTAAGCCTTGCTCGCTGAGGCGACCGAACAGTGTTCGGAGGTGGAGGAGGTGCTCGGCGCGGGACGTGCTGGCGATGAGGATGTCGTCCAGATAGACGAAAAGAAATGGCAGGTTGCGCAGCACGCCGTCCATTAAGCGCTGGAACGCCTGGGCCGCGTTCTTGAGGCCAAACGGCATCCTCAAAAATTCGAACAGGCCGAACGGCGTGATGACGGCCGTCTTCGGGACGTCGGCTGCCCGGACAGGTACCTGGTGGTATCCCCGTATCAGGTCAATTTTGGAAAATATGACCCGTCCCGCCAAACAGGCGGAAAAGTCCTGGATGTGCGGGATCGGGTACCTGTCGGGGGTGGTAGCGTTGTTGAGGCGGCGGTAGTCTCCACATGGGCGCCATCCGCCCCCCGGCTTTGGCACGATGTGCAGTGGTGAGGCCCACGCGCTATTGGAGCACCGCACGATGCCGAGGTGCTCCAACGCGTCGAACTCGGCCTTTGCAATGGCGAGCTTGGCCGGGTCGAGGCGGTGGGCCCTGGCGTAGACCGGCGGGCCCGTAGTGGGTATGTGGTGCTCGATCCCATGCCGCACTGCGACGGCCGAAAACGTCGGCCGTGTGAGGGCCGGGAATTCCGCGAGCAGGCGAGCGAACTCGTTCGCCGTCGGGAGGGCGCACGCCAGTTCGGTCGGCGCGGAGCTGCTCATCGTGCACGCTAGGGAGCTGAAGGTCTCGGCGTTGACAAGGCGACGACGTTTGACGTCGACCAGCAGCCCGTGCGCGCAGAGGAAGTCGGCGCCCAGCAAAGCCATGGGGACGCAGGCGGTCACAAAGGTCCACTGAAAGCGCTGGCTGCCGAAGCAGAGGGTGACGTTGCATGGGCCGAAAGTGCGTATGGCCGAGCCATTAGCAGCGACCAAAGAGGGGCCGCAAACGGCGTCCCGCCTGTCCTGCTCGGAGGCGGGTATGACGCTCAGTTGGGCGCCGGTGTCACAAAGGAAACGCCGCCTGGACGCTTTGTCCCGAATAAAAAGCAAGTTGCCCGAGTGGCCGGCGCTCATGGCTGGGAATGAACGCCGGCCCGGCCGTTTCCCGACTTGCCGAAAGTGCACGGGGGTCGGCACGTCCGAGCCTTGTGTCCGAACCTGGTGTGGTAATAACACCATGCCTGGTCAGGTGGAGACCCCGGCCGTCGTGTCGGAAGCGGTCGGTGTGGCGTGGCGGCCGCCAGTTTCACCGGCAGTTCGGCCTCCAACCGCGCAGGGCACTCGGGCGTCGTGGGCGTCGCCTCGGACGGCAGCAGGCTCCAGGTAGCCGCGCCGATGTGTTGGCCCGCCGAGGAGATCTTATCGGCTTCCCTGGCGAGGGCGCGGGGATCGGTGATCGACGTGCCAGCCAGGGCGAGGCGTACCGGGTGAGGCAGCTGGTGAAGGAACAACTCGCGGAACAGAAAATCCGGCGAGTGTTCACTCACCGAGCAACGAGAGCATATAGTCCATGCGCTCGGACGGGCGCGTGTCGCCGAGCTCGGGCAGGTCGAGCAGGCGCCGTGCGCGTGCCGCCGGTGAGAGGGCGAAAGCGTCGAGGAGGAGCGTCTTCAGCGCGTCATACTTGTCGGCAGCCGGCGGGTGCTCGAGGAGGCTCAGGGCGCGGGCCGCGGTGGCGGAACCGAGCGCTGCCACGACGTGGTGGAAGCGGGTGTCGTCCGCGGTGATGCCTCGCAGGGCGAACTGGGAGTCCGCCTGGGCGAACCAAACAGCCGCGTGAGCCTCCCAGAAGGTAGGCAGTTTAAGAGTCACTGCCGTGTCCATGTCGGTAGGTCACCAGTGAAGGAGCGGCGCTCCAACGCGAGTCGAAAGAATTGACGCGACCAAAGACGGAATTCGTCCGAGTTGCTTTATTGAAACAAAACAGCTCAGGTATTCTGACCAAAAGCCCGTTTATAGGGCAGCAATATATATACACATTTATGTCGGGAAGTTTGCCCGGCAAAAGCTATACCGGGCATGCCCGGGTGTCAAGGGCGAGCCTTGGAAAGGCGAGTCTGGACCTGCCCGGGCGTGTTTGGCTGCGGCCTGGCAAGTCGAGGCTGGGCGTGCCCGGGCGCTCTGGACGAGCACTGGAAAGGCGAGAGCGGGCATGCCCGGACGCTCTGGGCGAGCCCTGGAAAGGCGATAGCGGGCATGCCCGGACGCTCTAGGCGAGCCCTGGAAAGGCGATAGCGGGCATGCCCGGACGCTCTGGGCGAGCCCTGGAAAGGCGATAGCGGGCATGCCCGGACGCTCTGGGCGAGCCCTGGAAAGGCGAGAGCGGGCATGCCCGGGAAAGACGAGACCGGGCGTGCCCGGGAGGTTCGGGCGTGCCCGGGAACAGTGAGTCCGGGCATGCCCGGGAGAGGCGCGTCTGGCCGTGTTCTGGCCGGTGCAAGGCGATTGTGTGCATCCAGCGGTAACCGCTACATATATATATATATATATATATATATATATATATATATATATATATATATATATATATATATATATATATATATATATATATATATATATATATATATAAAATCGTTAGATTAAATAAGACGCGGACGTAGCTTCAGGACGTCGATCTTTAATT